>NC_060184.1:17129287-17309287 GCF_021184085.1 Oncorhynchus gorbuscha
GTTTAAACTTTTCTGCCTTACTATTATTCGACCATGCTGGTCATTTATGAACATTTGAACATCTTGGCCATGTTCTGTTATAATCTCCACCCGGCACAGCCAGAAGAGGACTGGCCACCCCACATATGCTCTCTCTAATTCTCTCTTTCTTTCTCTCTCTCGGAAGACCTGAGCCCTAGGACCGTGCCCCAGGACTACCTGACATGATGACTCCTTGCTGTCCCCAGTCCACCTGACTGTGCTGCTGCTCCAGTTTCAACTGTTCTGCCTTATTATTATTCGACCATGCTGGTCATTTATGAACATTTGAACAGCTTGGCCATGTTCTGTTATAATCTCCACCCGGCACAGCCAGAAGAGGACTGGCCACCCCACATAGCCTGGTTCCTCTCTAGGTTTCTTCCTAGGTTTTGGCCTTTCTAGGGAGTTTTTCCTAGCCACCGTGCTTCTACACCTGCATTGCTTGCTGTTTGGGGTTTTAGGCTGGGTTTCTGTACAGCACTTTGAGATATCAGCTGATGTACGAAGGGCTATATAAATAAAATTTGATTTGATTTGAATTAGCCTTTTAAAATGATAAACTTGGATTAGCTAACACAATGTGCCATTGGAACACAGAAGTGATGGCTGCTGCTCATGGGCCTCTGTAAATATTCCATAATTGTTTTTTTGTTTTTAATTTGAAATAATCTGCTGTTTAAATAAGCTGTAGTTTCCAGCTACAATAGTCATTTACAACATTAACCTCTTGGTGTTAGGGGGCAGTATTTTCATTTTTTGGGAAAAAACGTTCCCGTTTTAAACGGGATATTTTGTCAGGAAAAGATGCTAGAATATGCATATAATTGACAGCTTTGGATAGAAAACACTAACGTTTCCAAAACTGTAAAGATATTGTCTGTGAGTATAACAGAACTGATGTTGTAGGCAAAAGCCTGAGAAAGATCCAATCCTGAAGTGCCCCAGGTTTTGAAAGCGCTGCGTTACAATGACTCCCTATATGGCTGTGAAGGTACCATCAACGAGCTTACGCTTTCTCCGTATTCCCCAAGGTGTCTACAGCATTGTGACGTAGTTTTACGCATTTCTGTTGAAGAATAGCTGTATGGGGGCACATTGCGTAAGTGGTCACATGGTGGCTCCGAGAGAGATTCTCGCGTAAATTTCCGTGACAAGTTTGCCTGCTGCTAGCAAGGCATAATGCTATGCTAGGCTATGATAAACTTACACAAATGCTTGTCTAGCGTTGGCTGTAAAGCATATTTTCAAAATCTGAGATGACAGGGTGATTAACAAAAGGCTAAGCTGTGTTCCAATATATTTCACTTGTGATTTTCATGAATAGGAATATTTTCTAGGAAGATTTATGTCCATTGCGTTATGCTAATTAGTGTCAGATGATGATGATGATGATAACAGTCCCGTTCACAGGCTGGGCGTCACTACAGGTTAACAATGCCTACACTGTATTTCTGATCAATTTGATGTTATTTAAATAGACAGAAAATGAGCTTTTCTTTCAAATACGGACATTTAGGAGACCCCAAACTTTTAAACGGTAGTGTAAATCTGCTTGAAAATCTATGGCAAGACTTAAATGTTTGTCTAGCAACGATCAACAACCAATTTGACAGAGCTTCAAGAATTTTGAAAAGAATAATGGCAAATATTGTACAATCCAGGTGTGTAAAGTTCTTACCCAGAAAGACTGGTGATTGTAACACATATTGACTCAGGGGTGTGAATACTTAAGTAAATGTGATGTAACATTTACAAAAACATGTTTTCACATTGGCCTTGAGGTATTGTGTGTAGATGGGTGAGTTTTTTTTGTCATCCATTTTGAATTCAGGCTGTAACAACTAAATGTGGAATAAGTCAAGGGGTATGATTACTTTCTGAAGGCACTGTATATAAATCATTGGTTGTGACCAGTGGAGAGGTACATCTCCTGTGCAGCCCAATGCTCGGTTAGTGCTGCGACCAGCAGTGTACAGAGTATGTATTACATACTTATTACATATGACTGCAGATGTGACACCTACCCATACTGGTCAGCCTGCTGCATCATGGGGTGGCTCTGAGCACTGCTGACCTGGGTGTGGTGGGGGGGACGGGGGGAATTAGAGTGATGGGGGTGAGGGGAGGGAGAGTGATGGGGAGAGAGGCGAGGGCACGTCCCAGGACAACTCAGGCTGGGGTAGGCAGGGGATCGCGCGTAGGGAGGCCTGACGTGAGGGAGGAGAGAGAAGAAGTCCCTTTGGTTTCCAAACTCACAGACACATGAGGACAAACTCTAACTGCATTTACTACACACCTTATAACCTTAGTGTGTGGATGATGACTGAATGAGGATATGTGGGGTGTGGAGTAGTGAATGTGTAGAACTTACACACAAGAATGACCCGTGGTGTTGCATCCCAAAATGGCACCTATTCCCTACACTCTAGCGAACTCCTTTTGACCAGAGCCCTATGGAATTCCCAATGGGCCCAGGTCAAAAAGTAGTGCACTATATCGGGGTAGGGTACCATTTAGGACGGGTACTATATCCCTTCTGTGGCCCCTGTCCTGACTCACCTTCCCTGTGCAGAAGGGTTGGGACCAGCGTTGGGCCCCTGCATGGCGTTGGTTCCCGGACCCAGACCTGCCTCCTGGTTAACACTGGGCAGGGGCGGTCTCATGCCCTGGCGCTGTCCGGCAGGCTGCGGCATGCTGGGAGAGGTGGGGGCCATGGTGTTGGTATTGGCACCGAGGTGGGGTCGCCCACTGGCCCCCGGGCCCAGGCCTCGCCCGGCGGGCATGGAGCCACAGGGCTGCCCAGGGCCCTGGCCGTGCATGGGGCTATTGGCATTCATGCCCAGGCTGTTGCTCATGCCAGGGCCAGGACCGCTGTAGTTGGCACTGGGGGTCCCGCCGTAGTTAGGGGGTCTGGGGTAGTTACCTGGAGAGACAGAATAGAGTAAGTCATCAACATTAAGACTGAGGATCATCAGGTTGGCTATGTTATGTTCATCAGAACTTAAGAACATTGGAATTGGCTTGATTCATAGATTCTTCATTCACCTATCCATGTTATTTCTTTCAAAAGGACAGGCCCTGCTCAAAAGAAGTGCACTACGTAGGGAATATGGTTCTATTTGGGACACACAGCGTGTGTGATTTCAACAGAGCATTGCCTCATGTTCCTCTGTTTCAGATTCTGTACTCCAGCCAGAACAATCTTTCATAGGGTATTTCACAAGAGAGAAAAAAAGCGCACACACACACTTTGATGTCATGTGAGACTTCCAAAAATACATTAACTCGGTCGTGGTGTTTCAGGGAGAGCTGCTATTTTGGCTCTTCCTGGAGTTATTCTGGTTCCATCCCTATAACGAGCTTTGCTCACAGGCAAAGGAGAGGAGAAGGGGATGGGGGGGTCTGGGACTCTGCCAATTATATGGAAATTCACTGGCAGCATCAGCTTCTCTGTAGTCATGTTAATCCTAGAATTCCCCTCAGGAACACAGGGCTGTGACATGGATCAGACAAGGTCATCCTCCCCGAGTGGCCACAGAAACAGTTTGCTTCCCAAACAGCACCATATTCCCTATTTGGTGCACTATTTTGACCAGGGCCCAATAGACACACATTTGGGACGCAGACCCAGTCCTGTCTGTTCACACTGATCAACTGTACTGCTCTGTGCTGGTGCTTTTAGTTAGTAGTGAAGGGGGCTTCTATTTTAGGCTTTCTGTAGGAGCGAGATGTTTGTATTGAGTTATGTGAATTAGTGGTGTAATGCATGCGGTGTGCTGTCAACCAGTTGGTTGACTGGATGAAAGCGTGCAGCATTCATCAATCTACTTTGTTTCAGCGAAGGATGGAAACCGACCCATGGACGTCGTAAGCGCTCATCTGGAACGGGGCTCACACAAATTGGGTCATTACGGTAATCCATCTCGTGTGTGTGGTAGCATGCCTTGATGAATGCGTGACCAATGTGTGTGCGTTTTCATAGCTGAGGTCTCTGCCCCCACCCGCTCTCCCTGCTCCAGATCCCTGATTAATAGTCCCTGCTGTGTGTGCCTGGTGTCTGGCTCTGGACACCACACTACAAAGACCTGGGTTCAAATACTAGGTGGGTGGGGTTTGGAGTTTTGGGAAACTTCTATTGGTTCCAATGCGACACGCATCAGAGGGAAATTATTTCAAATAGTACTTAAAACCAGGTGTGCTGGATAGCACAACCAGCCACATAAAAAGAGATGGAACAAGTCTCCTCCTCTACCCCAGACGGGTGTGTGAGTGAGAGAGAGAAAGCGAGAGATGCAAAGTAGGCTACAGTATATGCAAAGCATGGAACACTTGGGAGGTAGATGGGAGATTTACTGAGCTGTGGGAAAAAACCCTGCTCTCTCCAACCCTGTGGAAATGTATGTTGAGCCATAGAATATAGTCATAGGATTGCCACCATTCCACTAGCCTCCTGCTACAGGGGAGAGAGAGTTCTGATGTGAAAAGGCCAGTGTGAATTAACAGGCTGTATGGGCACCAGCATCATCATCAGCCACAAGCATGGAGGATGTTTTACCTTGGAGGAATATTATCATTATCATGGAGGATGTGTTACCTTGGAGGAATATTATCATTATCAGCATGGAGGATGTGTTACCTTGGAGGAATATTATCATTATCATGGAGGATGTGTTACCTTGGAGGAATATTATCATTATCGTGGAGGATGTGTTACCTTGGAGAAATATTATCATTATCAGCATGGAGGATGTGTTACCTTGGAGGAATATTATCATTATCAGCATGGAGGATGTTTTACCTTGGAGGAATATTATCATTATCAGCATGGAGGATGTTTTACCTTGGAGGAATATTATCATTATCAGCATGGAGGATGTGTTACCTTGGAGGAATATTATCATTATCAGCATGGAGGATGTTTTACCTTGGAGGAATATTATCATTATCAGCATGGAGGATGTTTTACCTTGGAGGAATATTATCATTATCATGGAGGATGTGTTACCTTGGAGGAATATTATCATTATCATGGAGGATGTGTTACCTTGGAGGAATATTATCATTATCATGGAGGATGTGTTACCTTGGAGGAATATTATCATTATCAGCATGGAGGATGTTTTACCTTGGAGGAACATTATCATTATCATGGAGGATGTGTTACCTTGGAGGAATATTATCATTATCATGGAGGATGTGTTACCTTGGAGGAATATTATCATTGAGGATGTGTTACCTTGGAGGAATATTATCATTGAGGATGTGTTACCTTGGAGGAATATTATCATTGAGGATGTGTTACCTTGGAGGAATATTATCATTGAGGATGTGTAACCTTGGAGGAATATTATCATTATCATGGAGGATGTGTTACCTTGGAGGAATATTATCATTGAGGATGTGTTACCTTGGAGGAATATTATCATTATCATGGAGGATGTGTAACCTTGGAGGAATATTATCATTATCATGGAGGATGTGTTACCTTGGAGGAATATTATCATGGAGGATGTGTAACCTTGGAGGAATATTATCATTATCATGGAGGATGTGTTACCTTGGAGGAATATTATCATTGAGGATGTGTTACCTTGGAGGAATATTATCATTGAGGATGTGTAACCTTGGAGGAATATTATCATTGAGGATGTGTTACCTTGGAGGAATATTATCATTATCAGCATGGAGGATGTGTTACCTTGGAGGAATATTATCATTATCAGCATGGAGGATGTGTTACCTTGGAGGAATATTATCATTATCAGCATGGAGGATGTGTTACCTTGGAGGAATATTATCATTATCAGCATGGAGGATGTGTTACCTTGGAGGAATATTATCATTATCAGCATGGAGGATGTGTTACCTTGGAGGAATATTATCATCAGCATGGAGGATGTGTTACCTTGGAGGAATATAAGGAGAAGGGTGAATTTGCTGCTAGACCAGGTATGGGGGTGGGGCTACCAAAAACTGTAACTCGTGAGGGGCTGCAGTGGCTCGTGGGTCTGCGTACCGTATCCTGTTAGCTGACATGGGTTAATTGAGTGACTGGTGATGCACAACCACATTTCAAAATTGCACCTTGGGGTCTCAACTTACTGTTAATAGAATACACAACTGAGTTCCTATTTGACATTTTTTGTTTTTTAAATAATGACAATAATAATAACATTTATTGGTCCTTAAAAAAAGAGGAAGCTGACCCTAGATCTGTACTTAGGGGAAACGTCACCCCGGAGTGGAATATTACCTTGGGGGCCGTACTGGCTGGTCTGGGGTCCGTACGAGGGGCCGAGGCCCCCCTGCAGCTGCTGCTGGTGGTAGGAGCTTTGGGGGTGCATGGAGCCACCGGGGGACGAGTGAGGGGACATGGCGGGTCCCTGACCTGACTGCTGGGGGACTGTGGTGTTCCGCTGCATGGCAGGTGGGAACCCTGGAAAGAACAAAAGAATGAGAGTGAAAGGAGAGAGCCCTGTTAAAATCATTCTAATTGAAAGCAGAAATATAGGAAGGTTAGGACTGAGGTAACCTAGCTACTCTTAAAAGGAGACATTTTCCTCTCAGACTCCATTATATTTGAACCCAATTGTCAATGTAGCAATTGAGTTCAATTGAAGTGTACTCGCTTGAGTTGAATGGTAACACTTACCTTTGCCTTTTGAAAACCACTACCAAATGCTACAGCAAACGTCCAAATCGACATTTAAACTGATCTGAAAGGATGACAAATAGCACAAGAGCTAATACATCCACCTGCACGCCATGGAAAAGGTCTCCCATCTGTTTGAAATGTGATCTTTTCATCTCACTTGATCAAAACCTCATTCTAAGGGCAGAGGAGTGATACAACCACTTGAATACACAAACCCACTACCGCTTAAAGGGATAGCTCACCCAAATGACATACTGGTTTACTTACCATGTAATCAGTCATTAGACACAGTAAGAAAGACATTCATTTGGTTGAACTATCCCTTTAAATATGAATGACTACATGATGCATGGAATGCTAAGGCATCAATGGAATTTAGACTATGGGGGATAGAAGGACGCCGGATTGGAACACATTCTACAAATCTGATCTAAGCCAGTGGATATTGGTGAACTCCGTCATGATTGAAGGCCCACAATGTGGTTACTAAACTCCCATTTGGATCATTTGGCTGTTTTCACTGCATAACATTTAGAAGTTGTCCCTTTTCAGGTTCAAAAGTCACTGTTAAATGCCAACTTCGGACCATATAACCTGGCAGCATAGCTAGCATACAGAAATGGGTGGTGCATACAGAAATGGGTGGTGGTAGTCAGTTGTTTTGAACTGTAATGCAGTCGATTGGTGACGATGACATGGACATGTGTTGGGGTTGACACCCACACTTCTATTTTTACCTCAAAAATAGTCTGAAATACACTAAAATGTAGGCAAATTTAACTGGGGGTGCAATGAGGAGATCTTTCCCCCATACGTTTCCATGGCATTTCCATTGTTTTGGTCGAGTTCCATTGACCTATTTAACATCTATTCTTATTTTAAGTATTTCTGTCCTTGTCTATTCATGTTCTGTATTATGACATGTTTCATGTGGACCCCGGGAAGAGTCGCTGCTGCTTTAACAGTAGCTAATAGGGATCCTAATAAAATACTCTTCATACAGTCCTGATAAGGCCAATAGGAAAATCTGATGACTTCCCCCTTCCCCGTGGTTCAGCAGCTCACTCACATGCTCCATTTCAATAGACGCCGCTCCCCAAGCTTGGAGTGACTAATCGTTTTTATTAATGCCACCACTGTTACAATGATCCCCTTTAGACAGTGAGAAAAAGGTTCTGCCTAGCTGGCAGCTGAGGTGTTATTTTGACTAGTACTTGCTAGGCCTTAACCCAGTGTTGGGCTGGCTGGCTGGGCTGAGGGTGGGCCATAGAAAACAGCCTGATTGACATGTCTGACTGCTTGGTCACTGACAACCATATTGGCAGCCGCTGAGAGGCACAGCCATGGTTACTCTATAAAGGCATGTCCTAAATTGCACCATATTCCCTACATAGTGCACTACTTTTGACCAGAGTCAAAACGTGTGTACTAAATAGAGAATGGGGTGCCATTTGGGAAACATGCTGAAGTTCTGGCCCAGTGCTGACAGCAGCCCAGAGGTATAGAGGGAGTGGAATCTATGGCTAATCTGTTGTACTAATGATCCTATGGAAAACCCAGCAGTAGAAATGGACTGCTATACATCATTAGGGAGGGACTACGGCTTATGGTGTACAATTAGATGACTTCCGTCCTGGGGTCAGGCTGTGTACACCGGAGGAGACCTTCTTTATCAAACCACTGTTGAAACAAACATGGATTTGACCACAGAAGCGGCCGTGGATATACGAGTTGGTTGCTGATTACTCTGACTTCATGTTAAATCACCCGGAAGAGGGGGGTTGTGGGTCACAGGTGGTGTAATGTGCAGGCGAATCTCACCTCTCTCCTGAGACATGGGGGACTGGCTCAGGGTGGAATGGGAACCCACATCAGACATGTTCCCAGGGGTCTGTGGGGCCATCTGGGTGCCTGGGAGGAGAGAGGGGCAAGCGTCAGTGGGACACACACACACACGTCCCCAGCTCCTTCGTGTCAGTGTGATGGCCTGAAGAGCAGCAGTGTGTCCAGCTAAAGGAACCCCTCCCTAATGGGGGCTAATGACTGACAGCTCTCCCAGTAGGGGTGAGAGCATGTGTGGGTGTCAACGGCTAAATGGTCTCCCATCGACCTCGTTATCACCCAGAGCAGCGAGAGAGAAGGCGAATGAACTAACTTTGCCCGCAAATAACAAAACTCCCCCAACTAGTCCAGCCCTGGAGTCAACAAGGCCAACAATGCGCTGCACTGTAGGAGAGTAATTGTGTTAAAGTGACTCCGAACTGCTAACATAGTTTAGAAACTATTTTAATGACCGAGGCCTTTGTTTTGGAGCTGGAGTATAAACCAGCTAGAGAACCTCCCCTGACTGCCCCAGCTGCCTGTACAGATATAAGAACAGACGTCTCTCCCCCTCCCACTGTGACTAGCTACTATAGAGTCACTAACTCAAAAGAAGTTCAGAAAGAACTGACTGGAATGAGACAAAGGAGCTCTTTTTTCTTCCACAGATGAGCCAGTCATGACAACCAGAGCTGCTGCAGTTCCACTGTGGCTGTCTCAGTGTCAGAACTGCTCTATGAAATATAATGGATGAAATACCATACATTCAGTTACTGTATCAAGCCTAGCACACTGGTCCTTACTCCCTGTCCGAGGTAGGTGTGTGTGTGTGTGTGTGTGTGTGTGTGTGTGTGTGTGTGTGTGTGTGTGTGTGTGTGTGTGTGTGTGTGTGTGTGTGTGTGTGTGTGTGTGTGTGTGTGTGTGTGTGTGTGTGTGTGTGTGTGTGTGTGTGTGTGTGTGTGTGTGTGTGTGTGTGTGTGAGATGTGGTAGAGTGTGTAGGTGTCTCCTAGACCTAGGTGCATGGTGGCAGGGATTCGTTCTATACCTGGGACGCTGGCGGGGGAGATCGGTCCGGAGCGCGATTGGCTGGATCCCACGGGTGATCCCACGGGGGAGGGGGAGGGGCCGCTACGCAGGCGAGGGGACATGTGGGGTGAGAAGGGAGACTGGGCCGGGTTACTCTGCTCGCCCTGGCTGCTGGTGGACCCCGAAGCACTGACCGCTGAGCTGATAGCCACCTCTGTGCCCGTGGGAAGGTCATCTATAGACCCAGACAGGTCCTGGAACAGAAGAGGAGAGAGCAACCAAGGGGAAAGCCAGGGTTGTGTTCATTCGGCACCAAACTGAAGAATAAAAAATGGACTGAAACAGGGAGCGACTACCTGCAAAACATTTTAAAATTGTGCTCCGTTTTGTGCCCTGAACGAACACGACCCAGAAGAAATACCACTAAGCATTCTTCACCAACAGATGGTAAAAACTTCACCAGTCACTTGACATAACGTCCAACATAGACAGAAAGACATTGGGAGTGTTGGAAATCTCCATGTCCAGGAGGAAGGTTTTACCAAATTCAGTTAAAGCCAAAACCAGGCAGGCCAGATGGCTATCTCTCAGTCTATACTACTGCTTTAATAGCCAGATAAACAAATGGCACCTTATTCCCTAAATAGTGCACTTCTATTAACCAGAGGCCTGATCAAAACTAGTGTACTATATAGGGAATAGGATGCCATTTGGGATGCAACCAGCATCATGGCAACAATCACCAATTTAACTAACTGGCATAAACACCTCAAATTTAAGCAGATTTGGCCAAAGTACCTACAAAAGAGAACCGTGCCAAATGTCATCAATGCCAAATCAAGAATAGAGACAGAGTTTAATTGTGCCAATGAGTTGCCCTCCAATGTGCCTCCCTTTTTCCCTCTGCGCTTTTGATAGTTGTGGAAACGGTGTGGTCGATGGCCTCTCTCCCAGCTGGCAAGCAGGCAGCTCTTAACTACGACCTGTCACCCGTCAATATTACACTTCCTCTGAGGCCTTAACAACCACTTACTGTAT
Organism: Oncorhynchus gorbuscha; assembly: GCF_021184085.1. Classification (NCBI taxonomy): domain Eukaryota; kingdom Metazoa; phylum Chordata; class Actinopteri; order Salmoniformes; family Salmonidae; genus Oncorhynchus; species Oncorhynchus gorbuscha. The sequence continues at coordinate 17,139,850 of NC_060184.1, forward strand.
GATCAGTCACTTAAAATACCCACAGCGCCACAAAGCAGTTAATAGCATCCCAGCTATGCATTTAAAAACCACGCAGACTAAATCAGCCAATTACACTAGACTGCAATGCACCCTACTGTGCAGTGGGATCCTCTCATCTGCATTCCTCTCAAGTTCCTACATGTGTCCCAAAGGGTTTTCTAGTTCATCACAGGGTAGCTACCCTGTGATGGTGAATAGGACCATGGTGAATAGTAGCATCAGAGGTAATGGGGGTTGGATGGTCCTATTCACCATCACAGGGTAGCATCAGAGGTAATGGGGGTTGGATGGTCCTATTCACCATCATTAGAGGTAATGGGGGTTGGATTGTCCTATTCACCATCATCAGAGGTAATGAATGGGGGTTGGATGGTCCTATTCACCAATGGGGGTTGGATGGTCCTATTCACCATCACAGGGTAGCATCAGAGGTAATGGGGGTTGGATGGTCCTATTCACCATCATTAGAGGTAATGGGGGTTGGATGGTCCTATTCACCATCATTAGAGGTAATGGGGGTTGGATGGTCCTATTCACCATCATTAGAGGTAATGGGGGTTGGATGGTCCTATTCACCATCATTAGAGGTAATGGGGGTTGGATGGTCCTATTCACCATCATTAGAGGTAATGGGGTTGGATGGTCCTATTCACCATCATTAGAGGTAATGGGGGTTGGATGGTCCTATTCACCATCATTAGAGGTAATGGGGGTTGGATGGTCCTATTCACCATCATTAGAGGTAATGGGGGTTGGATGGTCCTATTCACCATCATTAGAGGTAATGGGGGTTGGATGGTCCTATTCACCATCATTAGAGGTAATGGGGGTTGGATGGTCCTATTCACCATCATTAGAGGTAATGGGGGTTGGATGGTCCTATTCACCATCATTAGAGGTAATGGGGGTTGGATGGTCCTATTCACCATCATTAGAGGTAATTAGAGGCATTGACTGTCTTTTTGGTTTTATTTGTATTTATGTTTTGTTTATTGTATAAAATGGTATTATTTTTTGCACTGACATTCTTGCGCTGGCGCTATACACTCACTGGACTACACACACACACACACTCACTGGACTACACACACACACACACTCACTGGACTACACACACACACTCACTGGACTACACACACACACACTCACTGGACTACACACACACACTCACTGGACTACACACACACACACACTCACTGGACTACACACACACACACACACTCACTGGACTACACACACACACACACTCACTGGACTACACACACACACACTCACTGGACTACACACACACACACTCACTGGACTACACACACACACACTCACTGGACTACACACACACACACACACTCACTGGACTACACACACACACACACTCACTGGACTACACACACACACACTCACTGGACTACACACACACACACACACTCACTGGACTACACACACACACACACACACTCACTGGACTACACACACACACACTCACTGGACTACACACACACACACACACTCACTGGACTACACACACACACACACTCACTGGACTACACACACACACACACACTCACTGGACTACACACACACACACACACACTCACTGGACCACACACACACACACACACACTCACTGGACTACACACACACACACTCACTGGACTACACACACACACTCACTGGACTACACACACACACTCACTGGACTACACACACACACACACTGGACACACACACACACACTGGACTACACACACACACACACACACACACACACACACACACACACACACACACACACACACACACACACACACACACACACACACACACACACACACACACACACACACACACACACACACACACACTACACACACACACACACACACACACTCACTGGACTACACACACACACACACACACTCACTGGACTACACACACACACACACACACACACACACTACACACACACTGGACTACACACACACACACACACACACACACACACACACACACACACACACACACACACTGGACTACACACACACACACACACTCACTGGACTACACACACACACACTCACTGGACTACACACACACACACTCACTGGACTACACACACACACACTCACTCCACACATACGCTGCAGCTACTCTATTATCTATCCTGATTGCCTAGTCACTTTTACCCCTACCTACATGTACATATTACCTGGACTACCTCGTACCCCTGCACACTGTATCCAGCCCCCTGAAACCAGCCCCCCTGTATCCAGCCCCCCTATTGTTATTTTATTACCATCCCCCCTTTTCTTGACTTTTTAAATTCTGCTTTGTTGGTAAGGGATCGTAAATGAGCATTTCACAGTAAAGTCTACACCTGTTGTATTCGGCACGTGACAAACAATTCTCTACATAGCACACTTCATAGGGCTCTAGTCAAAAGTAGTGCACGATAAAGTGTGGCATTTGGGATGCAAGCCAAGGCTTTCTCTTCAGTTTTCAGCATGTGTTACATATTTCAACAACAAAGCCTTTATTTCACCAATTGAAAAGGCACTGGGGGACCACTTCTACCTGTTTACATATATTCCTCCAGACTTGCTGCTTGCATGCTGCTTGCATGATTTTTCTGATATAATTATTCCCATTCGTTAGTGGCCCCAGCTTACTAACTTTACGGATATAATTATTCCCATTCGTTAGTGGTCCCAGCTTACTAACTTTACAGATATAATTATTCCCATTCGTTAGTGGCCCCAGCTTACTAACTTTACAGATATAATTATTCCCATTCGTTAGTGGCCCCAGCTTACTAACTTTACAGATATAATTATTCCCATTCGTTAGTGGCCCCAGCTTACTAACTTTACGGATATAATTATTCCCATTCGTTAGTGGCCCCAGCTTACTAACTTTACGGATATAATTATTCCCATTCGTTAGTGGCCCCAGCTTACTAACTTTACAGATATAATTATTCCCATTCGTTAGTGGCCCCAGCTTATTAACTTTACGGATATAATTATTCCCATTCGTTAGTAAGCTGGGGCCACTAACTTTACGGATATAATTATTCCCATTCGTTAGTGGCCCCAGCTTATTAACTTTACGGATATAATTATTCCCATTCGTTAGTGGCCCCAGCTTATTAACTTTACGGATATAATTATTCCCATTCGTTAGTGGCCCCAGCTTATTAACTTTACGGATATAATTATTCAGGCTTTTTAACCGCCTCCCTTCCCTCACCCTGCTCTGTCACTATGGACACGGCAGTGAAAGAAGAGGGATAAATAAATGTGGGTTGCTATGGAAACGGTTGAAATGGGACCATGAAGGAGCCATGCACACATGTGCCACATTGCAGAGAGAGAAAGTTGCTTTCCAGTTTTGTTCACCTGCTGATAATTTGTTTCCCAGCTCTCTTATTTCTCAGCCCCCAGGATTGCTCAGCCTGTGTGTGTGTGTGTGTGTGTGTGTGTGTGTGTGTGTGTGTGTGTGTGTGTGTGTGTGTGTGTGTGTGTGTGTGTGTGTGTGTGTGTGTGTGTGTGTGTGTGTGTGTGTGTGTGTGTGTGTGTGTGTGTGTGTGTGTGTGTGTGTGTGTGTGTGTGTGTGTTTCACCCCAGGCAGCAAGGAGCAGTGTGCTGACTGTGCATAGTGTGGGGGAGTAAGCACATCGCTGCCCTCTCTGCTCATAGCCTGGCTATTTGGACACAACGCACCCAAGATGTTGCTGATGGGCAGACAGACGACTAGATGGAGTTGGGGCTCTAAAGTAGCTATGACACATTCACCAGAGCACCCGCCATCGTCTTCTCATCCGCCATCTTCTCATCCGCCATCTTCTCATCCGCCATCGTCTTCTCATCCGCCATCGTCTTCTCATCCGCCATCGTCTTCTCATCCGCCATCGTCTTCTCATCCGCCATCGTCTTCTCATCCGCCATCGTCTTCTCATCCGCCAGCCGTTTGATTCTGTCCATATAGTTTGAAGAAAAGTATTGCCTTTGACAAATATGCTATTGAGAAAATAGTAAAAGCCAAGGAAGGCCAGTGGGACCGCCTGGGTCTAGATCTTCCCCCATCAAATGTGTCCCAGTAGGGGGTAGCAGCGGTGGCAGTGGTCCTGAGCAGAACACTGTGGTGTACACACACAGAGACATTCAGAAGGCTAAGGAGGGGAATCAGACTCTGAAATCTGACAAGGAGCGCTGCCTGGCGTATTAAGTTTGATGAGTGCTCTCAGGAGACGACGAGTGTGTCTAGAGACAGTGGGAACGTGACTCGGTGCAGAGCGATGGATGGGAGATTAGACAGACAGCCTCCAGTGGGAAGTGCAGTCTCTCTGGGGTAGAGATGAGGCGGCACAATAATGCCATGTTCAAAAGAAGACTGATGGGCTTTTCTTCTGAGGACAACTTTAGATGAGTTTGATGGCATACATCCAGTTGCCAGATTCCTGATAATGGGTGATGTTTAGGTTCTGATGCCTGAACCCATATCAGAGGACTGGATTACTTCTCCATCTGGCCCCACTATGGGTGGGAGTGGGTGCTGGGATAGGAAGATGCACCAGCCACCCAGCTTTCAACACAAACACCACTACAAAGCAGAGTAAAAGCAGAGAGCCTGAAGGACAGAAAACAGCACTCAGGCACTGGTGCAGAATAGTAATGAGAGCGAAAGCGAATGCGAGAGACACACTGGTTCTGTGATGTGCATAGAAGTCAAGGTTCTTCTGTCTTCAGCACTGTGAACACCAGTCCATATGCACACTGACTGGCTGTGCCTTTCAGAAGATGACTCCACAAGCACTGCTGTAGCAGTAGGATCATAAAAGAGGACACATTGAGAGGGGGGTGAAATAGAAACCTGTGGTACTCATTGCCTTTTCCCCCTCTCATCCTGTCTCCTATTTAGCCCGAGGGTTGGTGTGATGGAGTCTCTCTCCTTCCCGCCAACACAACACACGCATGGCCCTCCGGGGACAACCTCACACACTCATGCCCAATTAAAATATTGACAGCCAACGGAGGCTTTTTGTTCTGTTTGAAGTCCCCGTTTCAGACGGCGCTCATCACCGTGGCTCTGGATGTCCTGGTTGGCTGCATCCCAAATTGCACCCTATTCCCTTATACCGTGTAACACTAGTGGACTGTAATCGAAACTTCTGTACTTTTGCTACAAAAAAAACAAAGCGGTTTGGTACGAGAACTTTTGTATGTTTGGTACTTCTGTAAAAATCTGTCTCATGTGATTGAGAGGATCAAGTCTATCAAGCCCAGTCCCATTACAGCCCAGTCCCATTACAGCCCAGTCCCATTACAGCCCAGTCCCATTACAGCCCAGTCCTATTACAGCCCAGTCCTATTACAGCCCAGTCCTATTACAGCCTGAAGAGCCTGCTCCATTCATTGCTAGGGCTGTCTGGGCTACATTAGCTCTCCAGTCCACACTCATGCTGCACAGACGTTAACACACTTGACTAATGCAACAAGGCATGCAGAAATGTAGAAACTGTTCGCAAAACAATGTCCATACAGGCTAGAGGTCGACCGATTAATTAGGGCAGATTTAAAGTTTTCACAACAATCGGAAATCGTTCATTTTTTTTACGCCTTTATTTAATCTTTATTTAACGAGGTAAGTCAGTTAAGAACACATTCTTATTTTGAATGACGGCCTACGAACGGTGGGTTAACTGCCTTGTTCAGGGGCTAGTTTACTAGTTTATCTGGCGTGTCCTGTGTTGCATATAATCGGTGCTGTGCGCATTCGTGAAAAAGGACTGTCGTTGCTCCAACGTGTATCTAACCATAAACATTGATGCTTTTCTTAAAATCAATACACAGAAGTATACATTTTTAAACTTGCTTATTTAGCTAAAAGAAATCCAGGTTAGCAGGCAATATTAACCAGGTGAAATTGTGTCACTTCTCCTGCGTTCATTGCACGCAGAGTCAGGGTATATGCAACAGTTTGGGCCGCCTGGCTCATTGAGAACGAATTTGCCAGAATTTTACGTAATTATGACATGACATTGAAGGTTGTGCAATGTAACAAGAATATTTAGACTTAGGGATGCCACCCGTTAGATGAAATACAGAACGGTTCCATATTTCACTGAAAGAAAAAATGTTTTGTTTTCGAGATGATTGTTTCCAGATTTGACCATATTAATGACCTAAGGCTCATATTTCTGTGTGTTATTATGTTATAATTAAGTCTATGATTTGATAGAGCAGTCTGACTGAGCGCTAATAGCGTTTCAAACGTCACTCGCTCTGAGACTTGGAGTGGTTGTTCCCGTTGCTCTGCATGGGTAACGCTGCTTCGAGGATGGCTGTTGTCGATGTGTTCCTAGTTCGAGCCCAGGTAGCGGCGAGGAGAGGGACGGAAACTATACTGTTACACTGGCAATACTAAAGTGCCTATAAGAACATCCAATAGCCAAAAGGTATATGAAATACAAATGATATAGAGAGAAATAGTCCTATAATTCCTACAACCTAAAACTTCTTACCTGGGAATATTGAAAACTCATGTTAAAAGGAACCACCAGCTTTCATATGTTCTCATGTTCTGAGTAAGGAACTTAATTAAACGTTAGCTTTCTTACATGGCACATATTGCACTTTTACTTTCTTCTCCAACACCTTGTTTTTTAGCATTATTTAAACCAAAATGAACATGTTTCATTATTTATTTGAGGCTAAATTGATTTTATTGATGTATTATCTTAAGTTAAAATAAGTTCATTCAGTATTGTTGTAATTGTTATTATTACAAACACATTTTATTTTAAATTGTCCGATTAATCAGTATCGTCGTTGAAAAATCATAATCGATCAACCTCTAATACAGGCTAGAACACCTTTACCATGCTAGACCGGTAGCTTCCAGCTTTAAATTGTAGGCTTTCCTTGCTAGCTTACAGCTGAATTCACTACCCTCGTACTTCGTTAATATGCAAACCATAATGTGAAATATGTTGATTTCAAAGCAGATTGTCACCAAAAACATAATTAATTCACTTAGTCTCCCTCACCACCAAAAACTAATTTACGTATTTGTCTTACTTATCCATCCTGTCTGGTTTCCACTAGATTCCATAGCCAAAGTCAGATTCCACATGCACATTCTGATCGTTTGTCATCTTTAACCCCATGAAATCAGCCTCAATAACTCAATGCATGCACACACTCCTATTGAATAATATCCATTCACCTGTATTGTGAATAGACCTAGTCTACATCTTGATTTACCCAGTTTATCAATAGAGATTTACCATTCAACTAAATGATTACAATTATGTTGCTTTGTAGTTAGATTGTACTATCAATTTGACTTTGGTAAAAACAATTGATTCAATTAATGTGTACAGAGATGTCAAAAAACATTGACATAACCTTTGTCACACATAATGATATTGATCTCAAAAGACACCCAGCGATTGAACAGAACAGTAGCTGAGTTTCTGTCTGGATCAAGTGCCATTCTATGACTTTGGCTAAAACGGCTTCTTTTTTTTGGCGTGGTATTGTGATGCATCAAGTATTGTGATAGGAAAACTGGTATCATGACAACACTACAGTGTACACTACATTTGACCAGGGCCCATTTGACCAGGGCACTATATAGGGAATAGGGCACTATATAGGGAATAGGGCACTATATAGGGAATAGGGCACTATATAGGGAATAGGGCACCATTTGGGACAAAAACCTTTACCTTAACAGGTGGCCTGTCTGAGCCACTCAAACCGTGACAGGCTACAGCCAACCAGCTCCGGGACTGAATTATCCAACTACCAATAAGGATTGGGGATGCCATAAGAGGAGACAACTGAAATATGGAAGGGGAAGAGAGGCCTGGGGGAAGGAATAGCTGCTGACAATACAATAGAACAACCCCATCCCAAGGAGCTACAGAAAGGGGCATCGGCATTTACAAATCATGAGTAGCAGTGAGATGACACACACACACACACACACACACACACACACACACACACACACACACACACACACACACACACACACACACACACACTGGGCTGTGCTGAAAAATAATTTTGACTTAATGACAGCGTGTAAAAAATAGTGGGGAACGGGGACAGCAGCAATCTGACTGATTTCTCTAAGGGTGCATGTGTGTGATTGAGGCTGAGCGAGTGTGTAAAAACCAAATATAGCTGAGCAGTATCATTAATACAATAAATTCCTCATTTGACTAGAGTAGCACTACGGGACAGAGGGAATGGGGGGGCTGGTGTAGAATAGATTCACCAGTACGATTTGGAACAAAGGAAAAGAGGAACAAGGGGGAGAACATAAAGCATTTTGAAAAATTAGGGACTGTCCAAGACTTTCATTTTCTTTGATTTAGATGAAAAAAAAAGTAATTACCTTCTCTCACATCCTCCAGACAATCAATATATGAGAGAGCGTGAGCGAGAGAGAGATGAGAGCAGGAGTGAGTGAGAGAGTGAGTGAGACGAGGGAGAAAGAGAGCAGGAGCGAGCGAAATGGAGCGAGCGAAATGGAGCGAGCGAAATGGAGCGAGCGAAATGGAGCGAGCGAAATGGAGCGAGCGAAATGGAGCGAGCGAAATGGAGCGAGCGAGATGGAGCGAGGAGATGGAGCGAGATGGAGCGAGCGAGATGGAGCGAGCGAGATGGAGCGAGCAAGCAAATTATCAAGGAACCTACCAGGTACAACCCTAAATCCGTAAACAGAGGCACCCTCAGATATCATCCTGACCAACCTGCCCTCTAAATACACCTCTGCTCTCCCTCCCTCCCTCGCGCTCTCCCCGGCTCTCTCTCCCTCGCCTCCTCCCCTGCTCACCCTCCCCCCCGCTCTGTCCCTCCCTCTCCCCACTCCCCTGCGCTCCCTCTCCCCGCGCCCCCCCCCCTCGCGCCCCCCGCCCGCCTCGCCTCGCCGCCCCCTCTCGCCTCGCCTCGCCTCGCGCCCCCTCTCCGCCTCGCTCCGCCCTCTCGCCTCGCGCTCCGCCCTCTCGCCTCGCGCTCCGCCCTCTCGCCTCGCGCTCCGCCCTCTCGCCTCGCGCTCCGCCCTCTCGCCTCGCGCTCCGCCCTCTCGCCTCGCGCTCCGCCCTCTCGCCCCGCGCTCCGCCCTCTCGCTCCGCCCTCTCGCCTCGCGCTCCGCCCTCTCGCCTCGCGCTCCGCCCTCTCGCCTCTCGCTCCGCCCTCTCGCCTCGCGCTCCGCCCTCTCGCCTCCGCTCCGCCCTCTCGCCTCCTCCGCCCTCTCGCCTCGCCCTCGCGCTCCGCCCTCCGCCTCGCCTCCGCCCTCTCGCCTCGCCTCGCGCTCCGCCCCGCCCTCTCGCCTCTCGCTCCGCCCTCTCGCGCCCTCTCCGCCTCTCTCGCCTCGCGCTCCGCCCTCTCGCCTCGCGCCCGCCCTCTCTCGCCTCGCCCTCCGCCCTCTCGCCTCGCGCTCCGCCCTCTCTCGCCCTCTCGCCTCGCGCGCCCTCCGCCCGCTCTCGCCTCTCGCTCCGCCCTCTCGCCTCGCGCTCCGCCCTCTCGCGCCCGCCCTCTCGCCTCGCGCTCCGCCCTCTCCCTCTCCGCCCTCTCGCCCGCGCTCCGCCCTCTCCCTCTCCGCCCTCTCGCCCTCCGCCCTCTCGCCTCGCGCCCGCCTCTCGCCCGCGCTCCGCCCTCTCGCCTCTCCGCCCTCGCGCCTCGCGCCCTCCGCCTCTCTCCGCCTCTCGCCTCGCGCTCCGCCCTCTCGCCTCGCGCTCCGCCCTCTCGCCTCGCGCTCCGCCCTCGCGCCTCGCGCTCCGCCCTCGCGCCTCGCGCTCCGCCCTCGCGCCTCGCGCTCCGCCCTCGCGCTCCGCCCTCGCGCTCCACCCTCTCGCCTCGCGCTCCACCCTCTCGCCTCGCGCTCCACCCTCTCGCCTCGCGCTCCACCCTCTCGCCTCGCGCTCCACCCTCTCGCCTCGCGCTCCACCCTCTCGCCTCGCTCGCCCCCCCCCCTGCTCACTCCTCTTGTAGTCTGTACCAACCTTACCTACTACTACAATACTGTTTCATCTTCCAGTCCAGCTAACAGCACAGTGCATTCTGAGTGCTGGTGATTTAAAGAGAAATAGTTGCTAGGGCGTCCCTCTCACACCCACAGTGTAATAACAGACAGCATTTTGCTGATTTCCCCCCTCAATGCTGTGGTGGGTTTGATGAGTGGAGCTCCATGTAGGGGAGAGGCACAACACTAGAGCTCCCATCCGCTCAACCCCCCTGTCCCTGGGCCTCAGGCCAACCAATAGAGTGGCAACCCATCCCCCCCCATCCGACTCTTTGCCAGTGGCTCAGCCAACCAGCTCGCAGCTCTGCCTGCCTTAGAATCCCCTCCTCTCTCCTTTCCCTCCAGCTCATCCCCCTTGTGCGCATTCTAATTATGGGGAGTGAGCCGCAACGCACAGAGGAAAGAATCAAAGGAGGGATGAAGGATACAGGAGGGGGGGGGTGAAGGGTACGGGGGGGGGGTCGAAATGAAGGGTACAGGAGGGAGGGGATATGAAGGGTACGGGAGGGAGGGGAAATGAATGGTACGAGGGGGGGGTGAAGGGTACAGGAGGGAGGGGGGTGAAGGGTACAGGAGGGAGGGGAAATGAAGGGTACAGGAGGGAGGGAGGGAGGGAGGGTGGGTACAGGAGGGAGGGAGGGAGGGACGGAAGACAAATGAAGGGTACAGGAGTGAAGAGAGATGAAGGGTACAGGAGAGAGAAGAGGAGGCAACAGTCACAGGATGTAGATCAGCCTCTAGGTCTTAGAATAAACAACACTCCTTTCAGCCTGCAAATAATTAGAATGCAGTGTGTGTAGGGGGGGAGCAGCAAGCTTTAACATCAGTGTGGCAGGCCCAATGTGTCTGCTTCACTGCAGCTGTGCTCTCAGAGGAAAGCAGGCAGGCAAGGCCCCTACCCACCCCCTCATGGGAGCAGACAGAGTACACAGAGTGGGGAGCGGAGCGGACAGAGTGGGGAGCGGAGCAGACAGAGTGGGGAGCGGAGCAGACAGAGTGGGGAGCGGAGCAGACAGAGTGGGGAGCGGAGCAGACAGAGTGGGGAGCGGAGCAGACAGAGTGGGGAGCGGAGCAGACAGAGTGGGGAGCGGAGCAGACAGAGTGGGGAGCGGAGCAGACAGAGTGGGGAGCGGAGCAGACAGAGCAGAGTGGGGAGCAGAGACAGGGGGGAGCGGAGCAGACAGAGTGGGGAGGAGCAGGAGCGGACAGACAGTGGGGAGCGGAGCAGACAGAGTGGGGAGCGGAGCAGACAGAGTGGGGGAGCGGAGCAGAGCAGAGTGGGGAGCGGAGCAGACAGAGTGGGGAGCGGAGCAGGGGACAGAGTGGGGAGCGGAGCAGACAGAGTGGGGAGCGGGGAGCGCAGACAGGAGCGGTGGGGGGGAGCGGAGCAGACAGAGTGGGGGAGCGGAGCAGACAGGGAGTGGGGAGCGGAGCAGACAGAGTGGGGAGCGGAGCAGACAGAGTGGGGAGCAGACGGGAGCAGACAGAGGGGAGCGGGGCAGAGCGGAGCAGACAGCAGACGGGGAGCGGAGCAGACAGAGTGGGACGGAGCAGACGGGGAGCGGGAGCAGACAGAGTGGGGAGCGGAGCAGACAGGGGAGTGGGGAGCAGCGGGGAGCAGACAGAGCAGACGGGGAGCGGAGCAGACAGAGTGGGGAGCGGAGCAGACAGAGTGGGGAGCGGGAGCAGACAGAGACGGGAGTGGGGAGCGGAGCAGACAGAGTGGGGCAGACGCAGGGGGAGTGCAGACAGAGTGGGGGAGCAGCGGAGCAGACAGAGTGGGGAGCAGACGGGGAGCAGACAGAGTGGGGAGGCGGGGAGTGGAGCAGACAGAGTGGGGAGCGGGGGAGCAGACGGGGAGCGGAGCAGACGGGGAGCGGAGCAGACGGGGAGCGGAGCAGACAGAGTGGGGAGCGGAGCAGACGGGGAGCGGAGCAGACGGGGAGCGGAGCAGACGGGAGCAGACAGAGTGGGGAGCGGACGGGAGCAGACAGAGTGGGGAGTGGACGGGAGCAGACAGAGTGGGGAGTGGACGGGAGCAGACAGAGACAGAGTGGGGAGGAGGGAGGGGGGGAGCAGAGACAGAGTGGGGAGGAGGGAGGGGAGCAGACAGAGTGGGGAGGAGGGAGGGGGGGGAGCAGACAGAGTGGGGAGGGGAGGGGAGCAGACAGAGTGGGGAGGGGAGGGGAGCAGACAGAGTGGGGAGGAGGGAGGAGAGGGGAGACAGAGTGGGGAGGAGGGAGGGGATGGGAGCAGACAGAGTGGGGAGGAGGGAGGGGATGGGAGCAGACAGAGTGGGGAGGAGGGAGGATGGGAGCAGACAGAGTGGGGAGGAGGGAGAGAGGAGAAAATAACGTGAGTGTGTGTAAGGGGAACAGCAGAAAGAACCAACAGAACGGAGGGAGAGAGGGGGGCTCGTTGTTTTAGATAGGACGACGCCAAATGCTTGTCAGCAGACAGAAAGAAGAGGGAACACAGAATGCAGGCTTTTCTTCTTCTCTCCCTCGCTGGTTTAGTTATTGCGGTGCATTTTGCTGCCTCTGAAACGACTTCTGGGCTCCCATCCCTCACTAGACCTTTTAATCATCTTATGTCTCATTCTCAGTTCGTGTTCTCTCCCTCCCCCACTCTCTAACTCACTGAGCTGCCCGCTCTCCTTTTCTCCCACCAGTAAACAGTCAGTTCCATTGTTTTTTAATTCAAATATGTATCTTTCCTTAACCCATCATTTTCACAAAATGGGAAGAAAACAGCGGGAGAAGTTGGGTAAAAAAACACGTCAAGAGGCCGTCTGCATGTGTTTGTGTGTGACATGAAAAGCACACGCCGAGGCCTAGGAAAATAAATGACACCATCAGTCCTCCCTCTCAAACACAGTGTTCAATAACTGTGCTCCTACAGCTCACTCCTGTCCTTGGATTGGCTCTGCTGTGAGAACCCTGTGGTTGCCACAATACTCACATGTCTGTCGCACAACTTCATCATTTGTCTGTCAAACTCGTAGTAATTAGGGCTGTCAGGCGATTAATCAAGTCAATGGCATTAGTTCAATCGAAATCTTTGAATTTCCTCAAATTTGACCCTAAAGAAAGATGATTTCCATTTAAAAAGCAGTGCATTTAGTTACATACTGATTCTAAGATTCTTGATTCTAAGGTATGGAAACACAACATTATCTATATCAGAATGTTTTAATAGCATTTTACACCATAAACACCACAAGTCACTGACACAGCTACAGCTATGAATGCTCCCATTGTTTCAGTAGCCCTACTGCCTATTATCAATGTTCTTGAAGTTTGCTCACAACACATAGGTCTAAGTACTGTTGAAGCGTCAGCATTCTAAATGGGTGTGACTACAGGAAGAAAAAAAATAATAACTTTTAAAAGTAACCATCTTGACTGTCCAGATAACTTGACACACAGGCTTAGACACTCCCTCCACCCCTCACCCACTTACTCTGCTCTCACACACTGTTGGGAAAGAGCTAGAAAGACATTTCACTGTACTAGCACATGTGACAAAAATTAACTTAAAAACACACAATCATACACAACCCACTCTGGCATATGCTGCCTACCTTTGAGAAGCCCATTCCTGCTCAGTTCCTCTTGTGCATAGCCTAGTCAGTGGTCAAGTTATCAGGATAATAGCAACCTCATTTATTATCAAACCAAAAGAAACGGCGCCTGGTCAGCAGTTTAAAACATCTGCGACATGCGCTCCGCGGCTGCTAGAAGAAACACCGCTCCACTAACATTGGGCATAACTTTGACATGACTTTAGCTAGAGGCACAGCGTCTTCAGATGTGTAAAGGAACAGACCTGGACTGCAGTCGTGTTGCGTCCTGCCATTCATTAAAAGGGACCATGCGGAAACGTGTGCGGTGATGAAATGGAGACTGCGTCCCAAAAAATGACAGCGATAAACATGTCACACTATTAAACTTTGACAAGCCCAGTAGTAATATAACTGATCTGTTAGTCGACCCCAATTTGGGATTTGGCAGCTAACCTGGTGGGTTTCATTCCGGACATTATATAGGCACCCGCATTGTCTGCCCTCTTGTGCGAAGGTGGTGTCATCTGTGTGTCTTGAGTGGGTTTGATTGGAATGTGTGTGTACACACTTGTGAGTAATCAATAGCTGGCCGTGTTAAAACGCTGTTTTTGTCATGCCGTATTAAAAGGGAAATTGAAATGTACTGCCTCCTATTTAAATCAGCCAGACTTTTTAAAGGAGAGGAAAATAAACAGGTGGTCAGCCTGCTGGAGGTAATTCAGCCTCTCCCTTAATGAGGGATGAGTCCCAATTGACACCGTAATCCCTATATAGTAGGTTACTTTTGAGCAGATCCCTATGGGCCCTGGTCAGTAGTGCACTTTAAAGGGAATGGGGTGCCATTTGGGACACAGCTCATTCCTTAACGATATTTAATACGAGGGAGGAAGCAGGAGGAACAAGAGGCTGTGTGGTTGTGATGTCTGTCTGCTGCGTGGTTACAGACACATGCTAATGCAGCTAGCAGGCTCACTACAGACCGGCTCAACTACGGACCGGCTCACTAAGGCACGCTCCTATTGAGCTACACACTAATGCATCATACAGGCTCAGACTACCTGCAGGTTTAACTTATTATTTTCACAATGCTCACTCACAACAGTAAAAACAACAGCAGGCCTACTGGACAACAAAGCTAGGAAAACAAAGTTAACACACACTTACTTACTCCACCAGCACAAACAAATCAAATCTACTGGCAAAAGCCCCTCTCGTCTCCGCTAGTCAACCAGACAAGTGGTAGATCTCCGACAGAAGAAAAGCATCTCCACTTCAACAGGAGAGCTCCGTAGTTGAGCCGGTCCGTAGTTGAGCCGGTCCGTAGTTGAGCCGGTCCGTAGTTGAGCCGGTCCGTAGTTGAGCCGGTCCGTAGTTGAGCCGGTCCGTAGTTGAGCCGGCCCGTAGTTGAGCCGGCAGGTAGTTGAGCCGGCAGCAGTATGGGATGCATTATAAGGCCAAAGCTACGCAGTGTAAGCCATGCTCGCTCCTATTCCTCCCTCATGCTCTTTTCTGACAGATAAGGGCACCGTGGACAGGGCCCCACATGTAGGACTGACGCAGGCAAAGAGGCAGGCACAGAGGCTGAGACACAGGCAGGCACAGAGGCTGAGACACAGGCAGGCACAGAGGCTGAGACACAGGCAGGCACAGAGGCTGAGACACAGGCAGGCACAGAGGCTGAGACACAGGCAGGCACAGAGGCTGAGACACAGGCAGGCACAGAGGCTGAGACACAGGCAGACACACTGTGGTGACAGTAATCCCCGTTGTGGGTGATTGGCCCTTCCGTCAGCCGGGCTCCATGTCCCGTGGAGCGCATGTCATCCTGTCAGTCTGTCCGTGGGATGGTGGTGTGTGTGTGTGCGTGTGTGTGTGTCTCGCAGGCTACTCCATTCTGACAGCATCCTATTGGCAGATCAAACAACTGAGGGATCACCTACAGTGGGGGGTTACATGCCTTGTATTCAGACAGTATTCAGACAGAATTGGCAGATTTCCCCCACTGAACAGACGCGTGTCAAACAGAGCACATGTCCAAAATTGCATCCTTTTCCCTTTATAGTGCACCACTTCTGACCAGAGGTGTATGGATCCTGGTCAAATGTAGAGCGCTATAAAAGGGAATACGGTGCCTTTTGGGATGAAGGCAGAAGCCGAGAGGAGCCCATTCTGTCTGGGCCCCACAGAGAACACATGGCTGCCTGAGAATACAGCACCGTTATGACAGGCTCACATGGCTTCTCAAATTCAGCAGCTTTGCAATGGAACTGTAATGGCTGTGAGCAGCATCAGTGATAAAGAGCTCATTCACAGCCATCGTTGATCTGGGATCAGGGCTATAGAAGTGAATGGAGGAGACGCAGGTTTACAACTAGGAAGAGGCACCGTGCGGTGAAACGTTGGAAGCCATTCCCTTTCAAAGGAAGGAAAGCCAGAGAAGCAGTGAGTGGGGGGGACCGTTGAGCGAAGCGAGCATTGGCCAGGGAGCTGAACAGGGCGGGACTTAAGTTCTGGAAAGCTGATCTTTATTCAAATCCTCGCAACACAAGTGACCAATCAGAGCTGACAATAGCTGTTGATACACAGCACTACCTAGCTAGCACCCATATAAGGGCTAGCTTGGCTAGGTGACTGCCACTTGTACAGTGTAAATGGCCGGTGAAGAGACAGAGGAGAGACAGGAACACTGGCTGTTTGTTTACAGGACGGCATTTGTGATTCAGGAGAAATTAATGGGGCTGACACGATCTGGAGAAAGATCAGCATCCTAGCTGCACGGGGTTCACAAATGGCAAGGCTGAGAGTGTTTACAGTAGGAGTGAGCCGCAGAACACAAGAGGGAGAGAGAAAAACAAAGATGAAACATGGAGAATACTGGGGTGTAAAAGAGCAATGCATCAACAAAAACACCTAGTGATTGAGTGAGTTCATGCTGAGTAGATGAGATTAGAGGGCTGTGTGCGTCACCAGTCTCAGTACTGTTCTCTTCCATAATCAGCCTGGTCAGTAGAGTTCCTCTTTCTGGGCCAGCTAAGGAGACATCGTTTCATATCGTGTGCTTCCTAAATGGCACCATATTCCCTATATAGTGAGCTACTTTTGACCAGGACCCATAGGTACTATTTAGGGAACAGGAGGCCATTTGGGACGCAGACAGAGAATAGATCATTCAGAATGCCTCTCATACAGTAGATGAGAAATAATCGTTATTTCCCATAAAGCAGGGTACTCAAGTACTATTTGAGAAGGTCTGGTCACACAATTTCCTAGGCGGCAAAACTTCCAGAAAGATGTGGTCAATTATCAGTGTAGTAACAAACCCAGGCTTTGCCAGCCATCGTTCACACCCCTCTGGTTGGTGGAGCAGTTTAAAAAGCACATTTACTGCAATTCTACAAATATTTTCATATTTTACATGTGTTTATATGATACCAGGGCTTAAGTGGAGTCTAACATTCACAACGGCAGATATACTTTTGAAGAGATGAGAAACGTTGCTCATGCTGTCTCATTTGGCCGCGGGTGCATTCTGGGACAAGGAGCACTCTCCTTCAAGGGGTGAATGGGAGTCTATTGGGCGCTAGCCCCAAAACCCAACATTAGCACAAATTTCATAAACAAGAAGTACAACATAACAAATCTTTTCCAAGATGTGGGATAATTAACTTGCCATCTGTAGTACCGTATAGCTTTGGAATCGTGGCATAACGTACTTGAGGAAAATAGGCACGTTTCTCGACATATACACTGACTTTTAGAAGGGATTGCGTGACGATTAGCTAAGCAACTGCGTGACGCAGCATGAAACCGTGAATGAGATTGGTCAACAGTCTACTGGGTGGGGCGTTATACGTTCCTTCATTCCCATCTCCTTTCCATCTCTGGCAACAGGACCATGCAATGCACCCTGGACTAAAGAGGCAGACAAACAGAAGAAATGTGCTACACCCTCAGTTCAATTCAACTTCCCCAGGTAGGAATATCGTTAAAATATAATCAATGGCTCATTCGAAAAAGACATCCTCCCAAGTTGACATATGCAGTATTGAAATCTGACATACAGTATATCACAAAAGTGAGTACACCACTCACATTTTTGTAAATATTTGAGTATATCTTTTCATGTGACAACGCTGAAGAAATGACACTTTGCTACAATGTAAAGTAGTGAGTGTACAGCTTGTATAACAGTGTACATTTGCTGTCCCCTCAATAACTCACACAGCCACTAATGTCTAAACCGCTGGCAACAAAAGTGATTACACACCTAAGTGAAAATGTCCAAAGTGGGCCCAATTAGCCATTTTCTCTCCCCGGTGTTATGTGACTCGTTAGTGTTACAAGGTCTCAGGTGTGAATGGGGAGCAGGTGTGTTAAATTTGGTGTCATCGCTCTCACACTCCCTCATACTGACTGGTCACTGGAAGTTCACCATGGCACCTCATGGCAAAGAACTCTGAGGATATGAAAAAATAATTGTTGCTCTACATGAAGATGGCCTGGGCTATAAGACGATTGCCAAGACCCTGAAACTGAGCTGCAGCACGGTGGCCAAGACCATATAGCGGTTTAACTGGACAGGTTCCACTCAGAACAGGCCTCGCCATGGTCGACCAAAGAAGTTGAGTGCACCTGCTCAGCGTCATATCCAGAGGTTGTCTTTGGGAAATAGACGTATGAGTGCTGCCAGCATTGCTGCAGAGGTTGAAGGGGTGGGGGGTCAGCCTGTCAGTGCTCATACGTCGTACACTGAATCTAATTGGTCTGCGTGGCTGTCGTCCCAGAAGGAAGCCTCTTCTAAAGATGATGCACAAGAAAGTCCCCAAACAGTTTGCTGAAGACAAGCAGACTAAGGACATGGATTACTGGAACCATGTCCTGTGGTCTGATGACACCAAGATAAACTTATTTGGTTCAGATGGTGTCAAGCGTGTGTGGCGGCAACCAGGTGAGGAGTACAAAGACAAGTGTGTCTTGCCTACAGTCAAGCATGGTGCTGGAAGTGTCATGGTCTGGGGCTGCATGGGTGCTGCCGTCACTGGGGAGCTACAGTTCACTGAGGGAGCCATGAATGCCAACATGTACTGTGACATACTGAAGCAGAGCATGATCCCCTCCCTTCGGAGACTGGGCCGCAGGGCATTATTCCAACATGATAATGACCCCAAACACACCTCCAAGACGACCACTGCCTTGCTAAAGAAGCTGAGGGTAAAGGTGATGGACTGGCCAAGCATGTCTCCAGACCTAAACCCTATTGAGCATCTGTGGGGCATTCTCAAATGGAAGGTGGAGGAGTGCAAGGTCTCTAACATCCACCAGCTCTGTGATGTTGTCATGGAGGAGTGGAAGAGGACTCCAGTGGCAACCTGTGAAGCTCTGGTGAACTCCATGCCCAAAAGGGTTAAGGCAGTGCGGGAAAATGATATAGGCCACACAAAATATTGACACTTGGTGCACAATTTGGACATTTTCACTTAGGGGTGTACTCACTTTGTTGCCAGCGGTTTAGACATTAATGGCTGTGTGTTGAGTTATTTTGAGGGGACAGCTAATTTACACTGTTATACAAGCTGTACACTCACTACTTTACATTGTAGCAAAGTGTCATTTCTTCAGTGTTGTCACATGAAGATATACTCAAATATTTACAAAAATGTGAGGGATGTACTGTATCTGATGGTTTCACCATCTAGTCATATTCCTATTAACTCCCAATGTAGTGAGAGACCATCACGGTGCTACGTCATACCGGACGCATTTCTGCCTGCTTTTTTTATTTTACCTTTATTTAACGAGGCAAGTCAGTTAAGAACAAATTCTTATTTACAATGACGGCCTAGGAACAGTGGGTTAACTGCCTGTTCAGGGGCAGAACGACAGATTTGTACCTTGTCAGCTCGGGGATTTGAACTTGCAACCTTCCGGTTACTAGTCCAACGCTCCTGCCGCTTGAACACCAATAACTCAGATACACATGGAAAACAAGAAATGACCCCGGGAATTGATAGATCATCACAAAAACATATAACATTCAAAATGGCTCAACCTTTCCTTTAACAAGGTCCTGTTGAGGTGTGGTGTGTTAGAGTAAGGATGGAACTAAAGTCTCCACACCAAGTAACTCTCCTGGAGGTGGGGGGAGGGTGGTTATGGCCAATATACTACAGCTAAACACTGTTCTTCTGCACGACGCCTGGATACCGCCCTTAGCCGTGGTATAATGGTCATATACCACAGACCCCCGTGGTGCCTTACTGCTATTATAAACCGCTTACCAACATAATTAGAGCAGTAGAAATACATGTTTTGTCATACCCATGGTATACTGTGATATACCACGGCGGCCAGCTAATCAGCATTCAGGGCTCAAACCACCCAGTTCATAATCCAACATTAAATCAGCCTATAACCAACAGTTCTAATGAAAGAATTACCTCATTCAGTGAATATGGTATCAAATGGCAAAACTGTCCTTCACAAGATAGCTAAGCAGGAGGGCTCTAGACTGACCTTTTCCAGAGCCAAGTAAGACAGGGAATGCATAATGGATATTTTGATGTGCAACATGTCAAAATAGGAACCAGAAATATGTTTGGCTCTTTAGAGATTAATTTTCCTGCAAGTTTTTGTGCACATTGGCTATGCAACATAATTTACCACCTTAGGAAGTGGGAACTTATTTAACTAGGCAAGTCAGTTAAGAACAAATTCTTATTTACAATGACAGCCTACCAGGGAACAGTGGATTAACTGCCTTGTTCAGGGGCAGAATGTCAGATTTTTACCTTGTCAGCTCAGGGATTCGATCCAGCAATCTTTCGGTTACTGGCCCAACGCTCTAACCACTAGGCTACTTACTGTATTCACTGTCATCTCAATGATATAGTTAATTTGAAAAGTGGTGTCATTTCCTCTATATTGACAATTGAGAAATGATGGTTATACACACAATGCTGAGAGTCCTCTTTTTAACAGTAGTTGTTCTAAAAACAGTCTGTCAGTATATGCTTGTGTTTCTCAAAACGCATCTCTCCCTTCACACCGTGTACCAAGGGGGAGGGAGTGAGATCTAGCAGAGAAACAGGGCAGATACCGTCACACAGACTACATGTTCATGTTTTTAAATGGATGTCAATTGTAAAGCCTTATCTGTAATGGACATTTTCATTTTGTGTCGGGCCCCAGTAAGACTAGCTGTCGCCATTGGAGACAGCTAATGGGGATCCAAATAAAATAACATTCTAAACTTTAATTGTAGAAATCAGGTTAATGAACCCAAAAATCTGCAGGAGCATTGTGTAGTCTAATCACTGACATAAGCCTCTTGCTCTGGTAAGAGGGGGCAATGACCGTGCCGGTCATTTTTAGTTCATCGTCCCAGCTCTAGTTAGTTTTTTTATCTAGAAAGTTGTATAGGCTACCTTGCACTCTCCTCTCTCTCAACGACCCAAATTGCACTGGCACATGCCCTGTACACACAGAGCTCCCACCAGCAACGTGGTTGGAATGCTCCCCGGCAACGTGGTTGGAATGCTCCCCGGCAACGTGGTTGGAATGCTCCCCGGCAACGTGGTTGGAATGCTCCCCGGCAACGTGGTTGGAATGCTCCCCGGCAATGTGGTTGGAATGCTCTCGAACATCTTGAAAGTGCGCCTCTAGTATTATCTGATGTTTAAAAAAACTAAATCATTTTTTCCCGTGGCGGCAACAATTTAACCAAGGCACAATATAACGGAAACACTGTAGTCATCTCTAACATTTTTTAGGACCTTTGAAAACTGAATTTAAAACATTTTAAGACTTAAGACCTTTAAATCAGAAATGTATTTAAGACTAAAACTTTAAAGGAGCTGCCGACACCCTGGGATTTGTGGCTTCTGCTGCTTGCCTTCAGGTCTATAAAACAGAGAAACAGAGTAAGCCTCCCAAATGGTACCCTAATCCCTGTTTAGTACACTACCCATATGGCTCTGGTCAAACGTAGTGCACTTTATTGGGAATATGGTGACATTTGGGACGCAAACAGGAGTAATTTACTAAGATCCATCTAGTCTCTCAGCCTTTTCCCAATAAAGTGCACATTTCTTCCACCATTGGTTCATACTTAAACACCACTGGTGAATCAATGAACCATAATTATTCATCATGAGTTTTGTGGCAGACTAGGAATTTTTCTTGAGACAAAAGCCAGGTTGTTATTGGTTGGTAGAGCAAAATTTCACTGGTTTATCACTGAAGCAGCCATGTGGTCATATAGACACGGACATCTAGCCAAAATTACACGCATTCTCTGACTAGAAATGTGTTCCATTTAATGGTCAGTGTTTCAGATTTATACATATTTTATACCGGTATTAAATAGCAGCTCACCCATGTGACACTTACATCACGTCATAAATCAACCTTCTATTGCCGGTCATAACTCCGCTTATGGGCTAGATCCACTATACAGCTCTGTTGGCTCCATTCTACTATATAGCCAAAAAGGTCTGGGGCATTGTGGCATATCTATTCCATCATGGTCATTGATGGAAACACACTGAATTCTCTTGTTTAGGTGAGCACCTCAACAAATAGCTCTAGCTCCATTTCGGATTGTAAATGCGTCATGACCTGCCTGTTATCACACGCAAGACATGTGGGGCGGCAGGTAGCCTAGTGGTTAGAGCGTTGGACTAGTAACCAAAAGGCTGCAAAATCCCGAGCTGACAAGGTAAAAATCTGTCGTTCTACCACATGAACAAGGCAGTTAACCCACTGTTCCTAGGCCATCATTGTAAATAAGAATCTGTTCTTAACTGACTAGTTAAATAAAGGTTAAAGAAACAAATCAAATAAAAGAGCATTGAGAGGTAGAAAAAACATTCTGGGGCTGTGAAGCAATCTCAGGGTCATACTGGAAAAACTCATACACTACTATGACAAACACACACGAGGCCCGGCAGTGGTCCAGCGCTCCAGCTTGGTGTCAATCATACGGTGGGGTCTGAAAGCCTGCCCAGTGTGTGTGTGAGAGAAAGTCCAGAGCAGCACTGCGTAGGAGCTGTTCTAATAACACAGGCATCAGGACAAGATTACAACGCAAATCTGGGCTTTCTGCCGCAACAGGCAAGAAACCAAACCTCCCAGCTTATAGAGCTGCCTGCCACCTGCAACAACATTCAGCTAAAGCCAGGCCCTTCGGCTGTCCTCAATGGAATAGAGGAAGGCTGTGTGTGTCAGGAGACTACTCAGTCTTTGGAGGAGTGTGGAGGATCTGCAGTGGGGCATCGTGCTCACCATCTCTGATTTAGGCCTCCAATGGAATCCTATTCCCCATGTAATGTGATGCTTTTTGTTTTTAGTAAATACTTCAACACCTTTTTTCTTAAAACTGCATTGTTGGTTAAGGGCTTGTAAATAAAGCATTTTACTGTAATTTTACCTGTTGCAGTTATATGTGACAAATAACATGAGATTTGAATAGTGTGGTATTTGCCACAGGCCATCTCTGATACAGCGCCCAGCTATAGAAAGGCCTGGATGGTTGTAGGATACCATGTAGTTGAACTGCGGCGGAGCGCACCAAACAGTCCCGACTCCACTCCGGCCTCTCCTATGAAACAGTGCTGGGAAATCATTTAGTGAACTTGGGCAATGGGCATACATACCAACAATGTTGATGTTCACACACTTGCTTTGCGATGTATGGAAAATCATTTTTCGGGAAATATTTGTAAGGTGTAGCTTAGGCAGAATTGAGTAAACACCACAGAACCTATTTTTTTCAACCACCCTGAGCTTTGAAGCAACCACACTCAAGTCGTCTTTTGGAAATCCCCCCAAAAATGGGGGGGAGGGGGGGCATTAACAGCGTTTTAAGGGAAGCCATGTCTCCGGGGTGAGGCAGTTTGAGTGTGTGTGTGTGTGGGGGGGTGTACTCTTCAAAAAGATTTACGGGCACTGATCAAAGCCTCGCTGCCTCCCTCCTGGATCCTGTTTGAGCATCCAGCCTGGCCTGTTTACAATGGCGCCGGGGAAAGATGAAGCGGATTTGATTACGGCTTGAAAAGAAAAAGATGAAATGCCGGTTCCCGAGAGAGTTAAATATCATGTCACATTTCACAGGAATTCAATTAAAATGTGTGACACTTGAAAACAAAAAAAACTGACTGAACTAATACCAATCATGTTCCATCGTGTCCAAAACAGCAGAAGCACCCAATCACAGACTTCCACTGGGAATATTGACACAAAATCGTATTAATAGGAGTAAGAAAACTAGAATGCGGTGAAAATAAAAATGTATTGCTAAAATACACTGGTCTCCGTCTATATGACGCACCACAGTTGGGCTCAATTGACACAATACTCAAATCTAAACAGGTGAATCTGTGGAGGGATGACAAGAATATGTTCCATTAGTAGAATGTGATTAGTACATAATCAGTTGCTAGAATATGCATATTTCTGAGGAGGCTGTTTCCTCAGCCCCGTTGCCATGGCAACACCTGCGGCAGAGGGGGAGAGCGGCAGAAGGGAGGGTGGCGAGGGTGAACCACACTACACTTATAGACATTTCATACCCTGAGGGTGGGATGACTGCTATATCTGATTAGGACTCTGCCCAATGAGAGGACTCGGCAGTAGCATTGGAAGTGTAGTACCTATTCACTCTTTTCAGAGCCACTCTTCACCAGCATGCTGGTCTGGTCTACACAGACTTTCAACACAATTACCTGTGGTAGTCAGAGACAAATATGAAAGTGTGGACAGGGTTAGAAAGTTCCCTGCAGAATATTACCGTAATACTACCTGTGAGCACGCAAGCAACTGTGAACTAAAAAAAAATGATGATGCACGATATATCGGTGAACATATCAGAATCGGTCGATATTAGCTAAAAATGCCAGCATCGGTATCAGCCCGATGTCTAGTTTAATGGCGATGTGCAAACCCGAAGTCAAAGCTGACGTGCATACCTATATAACACAGGGTAGCGTAGTGGTTAGAGCGTTGGACTAGTAACCGAAAGGTTGCAAGTTCAAATCCCCGAGCTGACAAGGTACAAATCTGTCGTTCTGCCCCTGAACAGGCAGTTAACCCACTGTTCCTAGGCCGTCATTGAAAATAAGAATTTCTTCTTAACTGACTTGCCTAGTAAAATAAATTTTTTAAAATTAAAAAGATAGATGAGAACATCTTCGTATATATAACGGAGGTACATGACCTAATGTTGCCCTACACGTGCAACACAGCATTCCTAACCTAGCCCACAATGTCTGCTGTGTGGATCAACAGTCAACAAGTCAAATTGTCATTTGAAAGAGTAAGAACATTTCAGCAAGACAACTCAAAGGAGAAATCCATTAAAGCCAAGATAATGGACTTCATTGCCCTTGACAATCAACCGGTCTCTGTCGTGAGAGATGTTGGCTTTCGGTGACTAGTCGAGCACCGGCACACCCCCCCCACACAGTAATAACGTCACTGCTATTAGTTCCACGACTGACATTTGGACCAGCGATATCAGCCCCATGAGCAAGCGGGATCTAACAGCACCGTGGGTTGTCGAGGATTTCGTACTGAGGAAAGTCATATTTCATGCTCATGAATGTGCTGGTTGTCATATCAATGGGATTTGAGAACATGTTTGAAACCTGAATATACTAGTTAGCTCCATTCGAGCATCTGACTCGAGAAATAAGCTCAACTGCACTTGCAGCAAATGTGATACCCTCTGTCGTGGCATTGAAATGCCTGTTCAGGGGCCTCCCGGGTGGCGCAGGCTCTGTCGTAACCGGCCTCGACCGGGAGGTCCGTGGGGCGATGCACAATTGGCCTAGAGTCGTCCGGGTTAGGGAGGGATTGGTCGGTAGGGATGTCCTGGTCTCATCGCGCACCAGCGACTCCTGTGGCGGGCCGGGCGCAGTGCGCGCTAACCAAGGTTGCCAGGTGCATGGTGTTTCCTCCGGTACATTGGTGCTGCTGGCTTCCGGGTTGGATGCGCGCTGTGTTAAGAAGCAGTGCGGCTTGGTTGGGTTGTGCATCGGAGGACACATGACTTTCAACCTTAGTCTCTCCCGAGCTCGTACGGGAGTTGTAGCGATGAGACAAGATAGTAACTACTAAAAACAATTGGATACCACGAAATTGGGGAGAAAAGGGGATTTTTAAAAAAGAAGCCTGTTCAACAAAACTGACAGGGATGTAAACAAATGTGCACAAATTTGAGATGAGCTTCATGTGCGTATGGAACGTTTCAGCTCATGAAACACTTTACATTTATATTAAGTTTATATTTTTGTTCAGTGTAGTATTCCTATTCTAATTCCTAATTCTAACACCACCGATTCAGTCACATGACAGTGGAGAGCACATGCCCATTCTGACTTCGCCAATGTTATGCTAACCAATCAGCTAGCAGCTAGTGTGCAACGCTGCCCCTTTTCCCGACGAGGTGGGTGTTTTTACTGGCCCACATTGGCGAATTAAATCGTTGCCCATGACAACAAAACTGCCCACACAGGCTGTGAACAAGAAATTCTGCGGCATTCTCTACTGTGTGGCCACCATGCTCGATGTTATGTACAAGGACCACTACTTCGATGCAGACAAGAAACAGGGTTTACGTGAAATGTTACAGACACAGCGGGACAAGATGGAAACGGACACAGTAACAGTGCGCACCGAGGAAGAGAGGCCACAGATAGACAGAGCCGAAACTTAACTGCTTGACACGTACGATGAAATTCTGGTTGAGAATGAAACGACTGAACAAATGAACAACGAAACAGCACAGCAAGTAAGTGAAATAAATATGTTTTGAAGATTTACTGGTAATGGGGGCATCCGTAAATAACCTTTTTGTCAGTGTGGTGTGTGTATTTAACTAGGCACGTCAG
Source organism: Oncorhynchus gorbuscha (assembly GCF_021184085.1). Taxonomy (NCBI): domain Eukaryota; kingdom Metazoa; phylum Chordata; class Actinopteri; order Salmoniformes; family Salmonidae; genus Oncorhynchus; species Oncorhynchus gorbuscha. The sequence continues at coordinate 17,166,358 of NC_060184.1, forward strand.
CTAAGGACAAATTCTTATTTACAATGATGGCCTTCCCCAGCCAAACCCGGACGACGCTGGGTCAATTGTGCACCGCCCTATGGGACTCCCAACCACGGCTGGATGTGATACAGTCTGGATTCGAACCAGGGACTGTAGTGACACCTCTTGCACTGAGATGCAGTGCCTTAGACCGCTGTGTCCATGTGTGTGTTAACTATTTAACTGTACTAGAATGCTTAAAAAGGCAGCTAAAATGTTAAATATTGGTATCAGGTTTTTTGGGCAAGGAAAATATTAGATATCGGCCAAAAATGTCATATTGGTGCATCACTAAAAACAATATATATTACATTCCTTCGCGGGGTTCCCTATGCCATTATTTCTTGATGACACAGTGAGTGACTTACACTGTAAATAGAAGGAGTCTCTGCCTGCACACACTACATGACATACATCCTTCCAAAGCTGCAGACCACACAGCATGTCTACAAGTCAACAACTAACCCACTAGCTTTCCACAGACACACGCACACGTTTATCAGGCACAGAGTGCATGACTTACACCATCACCAGGGACAAGAGAGAACTCCAATGTGAGACAAAAATGCATAATTAACTGATTATCTTTAAACAGCTGGCTGGCAATATGCCATCATCACAGATTGAATCCCATGCTGTCTATCTATAGCACATCGAACAATGGCATCTTTAAACCCTGCCTGAATGTTGCCCCAGAGAATCCCCAGACCAAAACAGGATCAATTCAAATTACCCTTTGAAATCGAATCCAGCATTGAAATTCTGTGCGTACATCTCTCGGCTGCCACGCTTGGCCTAAATAATATCCGGCAATTACTCTTAAGTCGACTTCCATAATGATTTCTCCCTCTCAGGAGCATGAGAGAGGAAAGGGAGGGAAAATCTATTCTAGCCATGCTTAGTGGTGCAAGAGAACCACTGAAACGCAGCCATGTCCACTAGAGGTCGACCGATGAATCTGAATGGCCGATTAATTAGGGATGATTTCAAGTTTTCATAACAACCGGAAACCGGTCATTTTGGACACCGATTTTGCCAGGTTTTTTTTTACACCTTAATTTTATCTTTATTTAACAATGCAAGTCAGTTAAGAACACATTCTTATTGTCAATGACGGCCTAGGAACAGTGGGTTAACTGCCTTGTTCAGGGGCAGAACGACAGATTTTTACCTTGTCAACTCAGGGATTCAATCTTGCAACCTTACGGTTAACTAGTCCAACGCTCTAACCACCTGCCTCACGAGGAGCCTGCCTGTTATGCGAATGCAGCAAGAAGCCAAGGTAAGTTGCTAGCTAGCATTAAACGTAATCAATCATAATCACTAGTTATAACTACACATGGTTGATGATATTACTAGTTTATCTAGCGTGTCCTGCGTTACATATAATCGGTGCTGTGCGCATTCGTGAAAAAGGACTGTCGTTGCTCCAACGTGTATCTAACCATAAACATTGATACCTTTCTTAAAATCAATACACAGAAGTAAATATTATTAAACCTGCATATTTAGCTAAAAGAAATCCAGGTTAGCAGGTAATGTTAACCAGGTGAAATTGTGTCACTTCTCTTGCATTCGAATTTGCCAGCATTTTACGTAATTATGACATAACATTATGACATAACATTAAAGGTTGAGCAATGTATCAGAAAGGAAGGAATACTTAAGACTGATGGATGCCACCCGTTAGATAAAATACGGAACGGTTCCGTAATTCACTGAAAGAATAAATGTTTTGTTTGAGATGATAGTTTCCGAATTCTACCATATTAATGACCTAAGGCTCATATTTCTGTGTGTTATGTTATAATTAAGTCTATGATTTGATAGAGCAGTCTGACTGCGGTGGTGGGCACCAGCAGGATCATAAGCATTCATTCAATCAGTACTTTTGTGCATTTTGCCAGCAGCTCTGCTGTTTATGAATTCAAACCAACTCCCGAGATTAGGCTGGTGTAACCGGTGTGAAATGGCTAGCTAGTTAGCGAGGTGTGCGCTAATAGCGTTTCAAACGTCACTCGCTCTGAGACTTGGAGTAGTTGTTCCCCTTGCTCTGCATGGGTAATGCTGCTTCGAGGATGGCTGTTGTCGATGTGTTCCTGGTTCAAGCCCAGGTAGGGGCGAGGAGAGGGACGGAAGCTATACTTTTACACTGGCAATAGTAAAGTGCCTATAAGAACATCCAATGGTAAAAGGTATATGAAATACAAATGGTATAGAGAGAAATAGTCCTATAATTCCTATAATAACTACAACCTAAAACTTCTTACCTGGGAATATTGAAGACTCATGTTAAAAGAAACCACCAGCTTTCATATGTTCTCATGTTCTGAGCATGGAACTTAATTAAACGTTAGCTTTCTTACATGGCACATATTGCACTTTTATTTTCTTCTCCAACACTTTGTTTTTGCATTATTTAAACCAAATTGAACATGTTTCATTATTTAGTTGAGGCTAAATTGATTTGATTGATTTATTATATTAAGTTAAAATAAGTGTTCATTCAGTATGTTTGTAATTGTCATTATTACAATTGTTTTTAATTTATATATAATTTAAATCGGCCGATTAAATCGGTATCAGCTTTTTTTGTCCTCCAATAATCGGTATCGGCGTTGAAAAATCATAATCGTTCGACCTCTAATGTCCACATCCGTCCACAGCCAAAACAATGCTGTATCAGTAACTATGAAATGGACAGTCAAACAGAAGGAAAAATAAGTGGATGGGAGCAACGAGGAAGAGCTCCGACTGACAGAGAGCTGTGGGCCCACCCTGACTCACTCAGTTGAGCACTTAGACACGGCCGAACAGAGGAGACTGCAGCAGGGAATGAGGAGGAGTAAGGTTGAAGAGAGCCCTTCAGCACCCTTGCTCTCTCTAACCCTCCTCAATAAGACAGCAGCCTAAATAAGGTTTGTGTGGGCAAAGTCAGCTCAACAGCCATGGAGAACCAGACCTCAGTGTTAGTGGGAGACTGGCCCAGAGAGACTAGAGAGAACCAGCACTCAGCGTTAGTGGGAGACTGGCCCAGAGAGACTAGAGAGAACCAGCACTCAGCGTTAGTGGGAGACTGGCCCAGAGAGACTAGAGAGAACCAGCACTCAGCGTTAGTGGGAGACTGGCCCAGAGAGACTAGAGAGAACCAGCACTCAGTGTTAGTGGGAGACTGGCCCAGAGAGACACTCAGCGTTAGTGGGAGACTGGCCCAGAGAGACTAGAGAGAACCAGCACTTTAGTGGGAGACTGGCCCAGAGAGACTAGAGAGAACCAGCACTCAGCGTTAGTGGACTGGCCCAGACTGGCCCAGAGAGACTAGAGAGAACCAGCACTCAGCGTTAGTGGGAGACTGGCCCAGAGAGACTAGAGAGAACCAGCACTCAGCGTTAGTGGGAGACTGGCCCAGAGAGACTAGAGAGAACCAGCACTCAGCGTTAGTGGGAGACTGGCCCAGAGAGACTAGAGAGAACCAGCACTCAGCGTTAGTGGGAGACTGGCCCAGAGAGACTAGAGAGAACCAGCACTCAGCGTTAGGAGACTGGGAGACTGGCCCAGAGAGACCAGCAGAGAGAACCAGCACTCAGCGTTAGTGGGAGACTGGCCCAGAGAGACACTAGAGAGAACCAGCACTCAGCGTTAGTGGGAGACTGGCCCAGAGAGACTAGAGAGAACCAGCACTCAGCGTTAGTGGGAGACTGGCCCAGAGAGACTAGAGAGAACCAGCACTCAGCGTTAGTGGGAGACTGGCCCAGAGAGACTAGAGAGAACTAGCACTCAGCGTTAGTGGGCCCAGAGTGAGACTGGCCCAGAGAGACTAGAGAGAACCAGCACTCAGCGTTAGTGGGAGACTGGCCCAGAGAGACTAGAGAGAACCAGCACTCAGCGTTAGTGGGAGACTGGCCCAGAGAGACTAGAGAGAACCAGCACTCAGCGTTAGTGGGAGACTGGCCCAGAGAGACTAGAGAGAACTAGCACTCAAGCGTTAGTGGGAGACTGGCCCAGAGAGACTAGAGAGAACCAGCACTCAGCGTTAGTGGGAGACTGGCCCAGAGAGACTAGAGAGAACCAGCACTCAGCGTTAGTGGGAGACTGGCCCAGAGAGACTAGAGAGAACCAGCACTCAGCGTTAGTGGGAGACTGGCCCAGAGAGACTAGAGAGAACCAGCACTCAGCGTTAGTGGGAGACTGGCCCAGAGAGACTAGAGAGAACCAGCACTCAGCGTTAGTGGGAGACTGGCCCAGAGCGACTACAGACAAGTCCCTAATGGCACCCTACATAGTGCAGGACTAAGCTTAATCTGTGTATGGAAAACCAATCCCTTGGTGTCATCTGAAGAGAAGTATAGTTAAGATCTGACTCCCAAAATGCTTCCATATATTCCATAGTGCACTACTTCTGACCAGATGGAACCTTCAAAAGTAGTGCACGTTACAGGTAATATGGTGCTGGGTCTGAGTCCCACCATGGTCCCAGTTAAAGCCCTGTGGTCTTGTTAAAGTAGTGCACGTTACAGGTAATATGGTGCTGGGTCTGAGTCCCACCATGGTCCCAGTTAAAGCCCTGTTCTCTTGTTAAAGTAGTGCACGTTACAGGTAATATTGTGCTGGGTCTGAGTCCCAACATGGTCCCAGTTAAAGCCCTGTGGTCTTGTTAAAGTAGTGCACGTTACAGGTAATATGGTGCTGGGTCTGAGTCCCACCATGGTCCCAGTTAAAGCCCTGTGGTCTTGTTAAAGTAGTGGCAAGGACCCAAAAGGTCATGTCAGCCCTGACAAGTGTTAAGGACATGGCTCCTGCCCTGCAATACATATTTAAAAGGGTAGGCTGATGCAGTGTGTGTGCCTCAGGGTTGAGCTCAATTCCAATTGAAGGCAGTCAATTAAGTAAACTAAAACCCTGGATGTGTGTGTGTTGCAGTTCCCTCAGTACATTTTGCCGTGCATTTCGAGTGCTGTTCAGTATGCGTTTCCAGTGGTTGTGAAGTAGCCTTACAGCACATTCTGTGGTGCAGTGCTTGCTGGTGTTTTTCAGAAACTGAAGTGGACTTACAGGTAGACTGGAGGGTCTGTCCTGCTGGCTGAGGCCCATCTCCTCATGGTTGGGCTTCCCAGGGGTCATAGCAGATTGGGCCCTATTGACATAGCCTTCTTGTGACACCTGCTATACAGACAGAGAAGGACAGAACACACACAGAGCGAGCGGGGACACGGGAGAGAGCGAGCGAGAGGGGACACGGGAGAGAGCGAGCGAGAGGGGACACGGGAGAGAGCGAGCGAGAGGGGACACGGGAGAGAGCGAGCGAGAGGGGACACGGGAGAGAGCGAGCGAGAGAGGACGGGAGAGAGCGAGCGAGCGAGGACGGGAGAGAGCGAGCGAGCGAGGACGGGAGAGAGCGAGCGAGCGAGGACGGGAGAGAGCGAGCGAGAGAGGACGGGAGAGAGCGAGCGAGAGAGGACGGGAGAGAGCGAGCGAGAGAGGACGGGAGAGAGCGAGCGAGAGAGGACGGGAGAGAGCGAGAGGACGGGAGAGAGGACGGGAGACGGGAGAGCGAGCGAGAGAGGACGGGAGAGAGCGAGCGAGAGAGGACGGGAGAGAGCGAGCGAGAGAGGACGGAGAGAGCGAGCGAGAGAGGACGGGAGAGAGCGAGCGAGAGAGGACGGGAGAGAGCGAGCGAGAGAGGACGGGAGAGAGCGAGCGAGAGAGGACGGGAGAGAGCGAGCGAGAGAGGACGGGAGAGAGCGAGCGAGAGAGGACGGGAGAGAGCGAGCGAGAGAGGAGGACGAGAGCGAGCGAGAGAGGACGGGAGAGAGCGAGCGAGAGAGGACGGGAGAGAGCGAGCGAGAGAGGACGGGAGAGAGCGAGCGAGAGAGGACGGGAGAGAGCGAGCGAGAGAGGACGGGAGAGAGCGAGCGAGAGAGGACGGGAGAGAGCGAGCGAGAGAGGACGGGAGAGAGCGAGCGAGAGAGGACGGGAGAGAGCGAGCGAGAGAGGACGGGAGAGAGCGAGCGAGAGAGGACGGGAGAGAGCGAGCGAGAGAGGGACGGGAGAGAGCGAGCGAGCGAGAGAGGACGGGAGAGAGCGAGCGAGCGAGGACGGGAGAGAGCGAGCGAGAGAGGACGGGAGAGAGCGAGCGAGCGAGAGAGGACGGGAGAGAGCGAGCGAGCGAGAGAGGACGGGAGAGAGCGAGCGAGCGAGAGAGGACGGGAGAGAGCGAGCGAGCGAGAGAGGACGGGAGAGAGCGAGCGAGCGAGAGAGGACGGGAGAGAGCGAGCGAGCGAGCGAGGACGGGAGAGAGCGAGCGAGAGAGGACGGGAGAGAGCGAGCGAGAGAGGACGGGAGAGAGCGAGCGAGAGAGGACGGGAGAGAGCGAGCGAGGAGACGGGAGAGAGCGAGCGAGAGGACGGGAGAGAGCGAGCGAGAGAGGACGGGAGAGAGCGAGCGAGAGAGGACGGGAGAGAGCGAGCGAGAGAGGACGGGAGAGAGCGAGCGAGAGAGGACGGGAGAGAGCGAGCGAGAGAGGACGGGAGAGAGCGAGCGAGAGAGGACGGGAGAGAGCGAGCGAGAGAGGACGGGAGAGAGCGAGCAAGAGAGGACGGGAGAGAGTGAGCGAGAGAGATGCAGGTTGAAGGAGAAGTGAAACAGAAATTTACTAATCTATTTCTGCTGACATTTAAAATGCACCCCCCCCCTCTGCCAACAAACAACTGCCTTTAATCCGAAGAGCTCAAACATGGAGTGGAGAATGGATGATTTGTACTGTTTTGTTTACGGTACACTGTCCTTCTCTCAGCACATACCAAAGCTGCAGGCTAAAGTTTAATCTGGTTTACTCTATCGTAAATCGCTCCTCTTTCACCCCAGCTGCCAAACTAACCCTGATTCAGATGACCATCCTTCCCATGTTAGATTACAGAGAAGTAATTTATAGATCAGCAGGTAAGGGTGCTCTCGAGGTTCTTTACCGTTCGGCCGTCAGATTTGCCACCAATGCTCCTTATAGGACACATCACTGCACTCTATACTCCTCTGTAAACTGGTCATCTCTGTAAACCTGTAGCAAGACCCACTGGTTGATGCTTATTTATTACACCCATTCTGCCAGTCACATTCTGTTAAAGGTCCCCAAAGCACACACATCCCTGGGTCGCTCCTCTTTTCAGTTCACTGCAGCTAGCGACTGGAACAAGCTGCAACAAACACTAAAACTGAACGGTTTTATCTCCATCTCTTCATTCAAAGACTCAAATCATGGACACTTAATGACAGTTGTGGCTGCTGTGTGGGATGTATTGTTGTCTCGACCTTTTTGCCCAATAATGTTTGTACCATGTTGTGTTGCTACCATGTTGTGTTGCTACCATGTTGTGTTGCTACCATGTTGTGTTGTCATGTGTTGCTGCCTTGCTATGTTGTTGTCCTAGATCTCTCTTTATTTAGTGTCGTCTCTCTTGTCGTAATGTGTGTTTTGTCCTATATTTTTTATTTGAATCCCAGGCCCCCGTCCCCGCAGGAGGCCTTTTGGTAGACCATCATTGTAAATAAGAATTTGTTCTTAACTGACTTGCCTAGTTAAATAAAGGTTCAATAAAATACATCATACTGATTAGTATAAACTGGCCTGCAGCCCAGTGACTCAGCAGACATGAAATCTTCTGTGGTTCATTTATTTTGTAGGATTTCCTCAAAATGAGAGCCTACCATTTCCTGAGGTGAGCAAATACTCAGGAGGAAGCCAGTCAGATCACTGAAAATCAGTCTGTTTGAAATGAGGCAATGAGAAAAACAGTCCCATTAAGCCGGTAGCCTGGTGAGATATTTACAGACTGAGCAGGGCTGGCCAGGATTACTCAAGTGGAGTGCAGTGATAGCTGGGTCACGGCCAGGTCAGACACAGGCCAATGTTTACACTGCGAGGATGCCATCAGTGCTCTGTCGTACTCGCTCACATGCCGGTTGTATGGAACAGCTGCTCTGGCACAATAAAGACTACTTCCCTCAACAGGCAGGGAGGGCCAGAGGAGAGGAGTGGGGCATGTACTCTGTGTGTGTGTCTGGGAGGGCCACACACAGGAAACTAATCATAGTGAAAGTATGCAGCCAGCCAGGGGCCAACTCCACCTCCACTCAACTCTACTTGAGTTCTGCATACATTGGGATGAACATGGGTTTCATCTGCTGATGCATCATATGACAGATGATATATTGGAGTTGGAGTTCACATGAATAATAAAACATTTCCAATGAAATTCAGCGGGTCTGTTTTTCCATTCTTCAATACCTCTTCCAGATCATTAAGGACGTTCACACAGTGCAATGTAGGCATAGTGTTGTACAAGCTCTCAGCCAGGCAGGCTGACAAACAGCGATATTACAAATAGCTTACACATTAAAGACTTCCTTTACTTGTGAAATGCTTGGCTACACAGTAATAAAATATGTTCCGAGGAAATGTGTTTGAGGTGGGGCGAGGGATGCGTGATGTAAGGGAATGTGTTTGAGGTGGGGCGAGGGATGCGTGATGTAAGGGAATGTGTTTGAGGTGGGGCGAGGGATGCGTGATGTAAGGGAATGTGTTTGAGGTGGGGCGAGGATGCGTGATGTAAGGGAATGTGTTTGAGGTGGGGCGAGGATGCGTGATGTAAGGGAATGTGTTTGAGGTGGGGCGAGGGATGCGTGATGTAAGGGAATGTGTTTGAGGTGGGGCGAGGGATGCGTGATGTAAGGGAATGTGTTTGAGGTGGGGCGAGGGATGCGTGATGTAAGGGAATGTGTTTGAGGTGGGGCGAGGGATGCGTGATGTAAGGGAATGTGTTTGAGGTGGGGCGAGGGATGCGTGATGTAAGGGAATGTGTTTGAGGTGGGGCGAGGGATGCGTGATGTAAGGGAATTAAACAAAGCATCCAGCGGCAACAAAGCATCACAATATGTGTGAATCCCAAATGGCACCCTATTCCCTATATAGTGCACTACTTTTGATCATGGACACAGTGCACTACTTTTGACTAGAGCCCTATATGTCGGGGATAGGGAGCCATTTGAGTTGCAACATATCAGCTCTGACAGGCTCTATGTGATGGAGGTCAACAGGAACTCCGAAATTGTTGCCACCCCTATTTACTAGCCTGTTCAACCTCTCTTTCGTGTCGTCTGAGATTCCCAAAGATTGGAAAGCAGCTGCGGTCATCCCCCTCTTCAAAGGGGGGGACATTCTTGACCCAAACTGCTACAGACCTATATCTATCCTACCATGCCTTTCTAAGGTCTTCGAAAGCCAAGTCAACAAACAGATTACCGACCATTTCAAATCTAACCATACCTTCTCTGCTATGCAATCTGGTTTCAGAGCTGGTCATGGGTGCACCTCAGCCACGCTCAAGGTCCTAAACGATATCTTAACCGCCATCGATAAGAAACATTACTGTGCAGCCGTATTCATTGATCTGGCCAAGGCTTTCGATTCTGTCAACCACCACATCCTCATCGGCAGACTCGACAGCCTTGGTTTCTCAAATGATTGCCTCGCCTGGTTCACCAACTACTTCTCTGATAGAGTTCAGTGTGTCAAATCGGAGGGTCTGCTGTCCGGACCTCTGGCAGTCTCTATGGGGGTGCCACAGGGTTCAATTCTTGGACTGACTCTCTTCTCTGTATACATCAATGAGGTCGCTCTTGCTGCTGGTGAGTCCCTGATCCACCTCTACACAGACGACACCATTCTGTATACTTCCGGCCCTTCTTTGGACACTGTGTTAACAACCCTCCAGGCAAGCTTCAATGCCATACAACTCTCCTTCCGTGGCCTCCAATTGCTCTTAAATACAAGTAAAACTAAATCCATGCTCTTCAACCGATCGCTACCTGCACCTACCCGCCTGTCCAACATCACTACTCTGGACGGCTCTGACTTAGAATACATGGACAACTACAAATACTTAGGTGTCTGGTTAGACTGTAAACTCTCCTTCCAGACCCATATCAAACATCTCCAATCCAAAGTTAAATCTAGAATTGGCTTCCTATTTCGCAACAAAGCATCCTTCACTCATGCTGCCAAACATACCCTTGTAAAACTGACCATCCTACCAATCCTCGACTTTGGCGATGTCATTTACAAAATAGCCTCCAATACCCTACTCAACAAATTGGATGCAGTCTATCACAGTGCAATCCGTTTTGTCACCAAAGCCCCATATACTACCCACCATTGCGACCTGTACGCTCTCGTTGGCTGGCCCTCGCTTCATACTCGTCGCCAAACCCACTGGCTCCATGTCATCTACAAGACCCTGCTAGGTAAAGTCCCCCTTATCTCAGCTCGCTGGTCACCATAGCATCTCCCACCTGTAGCACACGCTCCAGCAGGTATATCTCTCTGGTCACCCCCAAAACCAATTCTTTCTTTGGCCGCCTCTCCTTCCAGTTCTCTGCTGCCAGTGACTGGAACGAACTGCAAAAATCTCTGAAACTGGAAACACTTATCTCCCTCACTAGCTTTAAGCACCAACTGTCAGAGCATCTTACAGATTACTGCACCTGTACATAGCCCACCTATAATTTAGCCCAAACAACTACCTCTTTCCCAACTGTATTTAATTTATTTATTTATTTTGCTCCTTTGCACCCCATTATTTTTATGTCTACTTTGCACATTCTTCCATTGCAAAACTACCATTCCAGTGTTTTACTTGTTATATTGTATTTACTTTGCCACCATGGCCTTTTTTGCCTTTACCTCCCTTCTCACCTCATTTGCTCACATTGTATATAGACTTGTGTATACTGTATTATTGACTGTATGTTTGTTTTACTCCATGTGTAACTCTGTGTCGTTGTATCTGTTGAACTGCTTTGCTTTATCTTGGACAGGTCGCAATTGTAAATGAGAACTTGTTCTCAACTTGCCTACCTGGTTAAATAAAGGTGAAATAAATAAATAAATAAAATTAGACTGTATCAGCAATAGCACAGCTACGTGTTAAAATGTACATTTTATTATTATTCCCCAAAGCAACCGTCCGCTGGGTGCTCAAGAATACATCCGTCGCCAGCAAGCAACCGGTTCATTGTGTAATCACGTCTATTTCACCTATCTTGATTGTTGTGTGCCCTCAAAAAGCTGCATTCCTTATTTTAAAAGAGATTTGCATCTAACCAGTGTCTCAGTGCTATTCAGTTTTTTTTATAGGTGCTGACACTTAATCACCAATGAATTCTAGTGAATCATTTCAGAAGAAAACACTCATCAAGGTGCAGGGATCTGCAAGGGTGTGCTGTTACCATAGAGACGCAGACTATGAGAGTGGTAGGGCTGCCCGACCAGGTTCATCAATTCTTGTTAACTACAGGCCTTTATCCAGTCAAACGGATCCGGAGAGAGAAAAGCTACTCTTTACTTTAAAGCCGATTTTAAGGCCAAATTCATCCTTCCTGCCAAGCGTAACGTGACCTCCAATCTAAGCCGAGAGCTGCATTCACAGCGTCAGTAAAATGCAGAGGGCTTGGACCCTGGCTGCTCCCTTCAGGAGAGCGTTCTTCACGGAGACCAGGCTTGACAGCCAAGCTGCCGGGCTGCAGTCAGCCACAGTATGCATTCCAAATGACACCCTATTCCCTATGTTAGGAATCCCCAACTGGTGGCCCACTGGTGACTTTAGTTAGTTTTCGGAGCCCAAAACTAGTGTGTGTGTGTGGGGGGGGGGGGGCGCATAAGACTGTAAAAACACCAGCAAATCGGCGCAAAGTGATCTTAATTTTGGAATTCTTCACAGTGCACTCATTTTACCCGCTGTGCGACCGGACATTTTTTTAGGAGCACCAGTATGCCTAGAAAACAAATCACCCAGACGGTAATTGTTGCAATCAATGATTACTTCACTGTACTGCAACCCGGTGCTCCTAAAGCGTTTCAAGTTAGGCGCACACGTGCTCCTTGTAAAAACAAAAAGGCCAATCGTAGAGCCCTGAAAGTCTTACCAGGCAAAGAGAGATACTGTATATGTGATCCAGGATTACCGTTAGCTGGCAATTTATGGCTTTTGGCTGAAAAAATAATGAAAAGCTGAAAACTGTTACCGGCAAAAAAATCTTTTAAAAAAAGAAAGGCACACCTATTTAGGAGAGGTGGTGGCTAGATGTGCTGGCTAGAGGTGCTGGCTAGAGGTGCTGGCTAGAGGTGCTGGCTAGCGGAGTAGAAAACATGAAAATAAAAAGAGCCGCACACTCTAGGAGCTCAGACGCAAAAATGTTATTATCAACGTTTCGACAGCCAAGCTGTCTTCATCAGGGTACAATCACAAACACTGCGGGATGACTCGTTTATGTAGTGTCAAAAGACGCAGGTGTCTAATCATGGCCAAGAGTGGCCTACGGTAATATCATTGGTTAATGATCAAATATTAAAATGTCATAAAAAGAACAGCATACAAACAAATGGAGAGCATACGATCATAGATTAATTTGACTACACAAGCTTACAAACAATTACAATGGCAAAGTCACAATAATCACAAGAATGGCTTCAGATCAAAGTCTACGTTGAGACCGAAGTGAACAAGGGTCTTTAAGTTAAATATCCAGGCAGCCTCTCGTTTTAACAATAAATGATCAGGGTCACCCCCTCTCCTAGGGAGGGTGACATGTTCGATGCCAATATAACGCAGAGACGAAATCGAGTGGCCTGCCTCCAAGAAGTGGGCCGCAACTGGATAAGTAAAGTTCTTACACCTAATGGTGCTACGATGCTCTGAGATACGTACTTTTAATTCGTGCTTTGTTTTACCTACATAATTTTTACCACAAGGACAAGCGGCAGGGTAGCCTAGTGGTTAAAGCGTTGGACTAGTAATCAGAAGGTTGCGAGTTCAAACCCCCGCGCTGACAAGGTACGAATCTGTCGTTCTGCCCCTGAACAGGCAGTTAACCCACTGTTCCCAGGCCGTCATTGAAAATAAGAATGTGTTCTTAACTGACTTGCCTGATTAAATCAAATTAAAATGAAATAAGATAAATAACTGCCTTAGTGGAGCACGTAATAACACCTTTGATTGGGATAGATTTCCCTGTTTGTGGGTGTTTGAAGGATCTACATTTATAAGTGCCATTGCATTGAGCACAGCAATTACATTTGTAATTTCAATCCAGTAGGGGCGCAAATAGACGTTGTTGGGGTGGTAAATCAGAGTGTACAAATTGGTCTCTGAGATTTCTGCCCCGCGAGAATACGACCAAGGGAAGGTCCGAAAACACATTACCGAGACTATCATCGGATTTTAGGATGTGCCAATGTTTGTGAGCAATTCCCTTAATTTGTTCAGAGCACTTTGAATAGCGGGTAGTTAAAACGCAAGAATGCGTCTTTTTGCAAGACTGACCTTGAAAAAGGTCATGTCTCGTTTTGTTTTGAATTTTCTCAATGGCAATATTAATCTGATCATTCTTGTAGCCCCTCTCCTTGAACTTTCTTTGCGTCTCAGCTATATTTCTGTCGAAATCCAATTTTTTTTAAACAAAAAAATCATTTTGCAAAATAATGCTTTTTATTCATTGACGGAAATACATTTGACCGTCATGCTTATCAGTCTATGGGTTGATTTCATCATTTAGTGGAATTAAATTGGCCTGTGTTTATTCTTGTTAGTCCTCATGTATCTGATTTATCACACGCGTACAGAGCCTATTTTGAGCGTGATTTCTCCTGCAGCTTCTCACCTGGTTGCTGCTTCAGTAAAACCTGCTTTTAGAAGCCCATTCATTGCGCAACAATTCTAAATGCAATCGCGTGTTAAAAACATTATTGGTGCGCGATTAAAAAGAGCTACTATTTTTAACCTTCAACTGGTAATTGAAGCTGACTCTCCCATTCAAGTGCCTCACTCTCCAGTTTACAATGTGAGCTGGAGGTAGTGTGCATTTTGAAAACAAACTAAATTGTTTAAAACCTGAATATTTTATCTTATATTATGGAGACATGTGTTACCTTGCTTCAAAGTAGCCTGTAGACAAAATCTCACCATGGAAACGTGGAGGTAATTATTTTAAAGACTTTAAAGGCAGCACGTGACTTTCAAGTTGGGAAGGCGTAGTTATGATTTTCCTATGTGCATTTTCAAAAAAATTCTTAATTAAATTGGTCAAGTTAAAAATCAACATCACAAGCCTCTGCCATATGCATTGATACACCATGATCCATTGGCAGCTAAAGAAATGAGAGAATGGAACTCATAGCCTATAGGCCAATGCAGCAGTAGGCCTGTAACTTTCATTGCTCTTTCACCCAGAGGATTGGTGGTTAGAGGGGGAGATTGTTGGGAAGATTATCATAAATTCATGGGTCCAAATGACGGGGATTACATTTGCTACTGATGACATATGTAATGAGTAATTAATCAAAATTGCAAACAATTCACACAATGAATGGGCAAGAGACAGCTTGGACTCGCTTCTATCTTTACCACACCCATCCCTTTCTTCTCAAGACACATTATCTACACACATTTTAGATGTGTTTTACTGACAGCCACAACTCAATCAGCTAGGCCTATTGCCACGCGCGCTGCCCAAATGGCGGGCTTTCCAAATAGGCATAAGGCCTATGAGCGTGCAATTTGAAACAATCCACAGCTCTTTTTTTTAAAGAAGCTAAATTATCCTGGATTCCTCTCTTTCTGTATAGACAGACAATTTCCATTTACTTCCCTATTGGACCCCCACTATTAGGGCTGAGCGATAGGGCCTAAAACGCACATTTACATTTTTCCAGACTTATGGGCAATTCTAAATATATACACATCACACAACATACACAACATTTTATGTTGTCTCTAAATAAGCATTGTTAAACAATTAAAAGGTCAAATCCACTGCATTTAAAACAGTCAGCAATAATTTAATGAATTCAGAGTTAGTGTAATCATACAGAGGCTGAATAATTTTTGGGCCAATAAAAACTGATCAGGCTTTCAGTTGTCTTTAAAAATGCACTTTTTTGTTACAAATGTAACCAGAACCATGCAGAATGCACATTCACTAATAATGTAGCAGGTATTCTAGAAAATTAACACCGGTCTCAATCTCTCAAGCACAAGCCCACGTGCTAGTTAGTACCCAGCTAATATTTATATTTCAGGTGTAGCCAACTTGGATCTAGGTATAATTTCTGATCTGAATTCAGCTAACAAGGAGAACAGGTGAATTGTTATGAACACACCCTTCTGTCCGTCTCGGTTTGAACTGCATGTTAGCCTGTCCACTTTGTTCACATGTTGAAATCAAGTGGCCTGACTTATTTCTCAGAATGAGTTGCCAATTCCTTTGATAATAGCTATATGCTTATTGCAAAGTTTTAAAAAAAACAGACTAAACAGCTAGTATAACAATCTTGATCTGACTAAAATGCTGCTAGCAATACGTGGTACCATAATGCGCACACAATGAACTGAGCATTTTCAAGAATGAATGTACATTGGTACATCCATTTTAGTAGTGTCTGCTCTCCTCAAAATTTGAGGAGTAGAAACAGGGTATGGTTGGAAAGGTTAACTTCTCTATTACAGTAAAATAATCTCTTGAAACCACTTGGCAGAGGAAGAAGTGATCTCTCATCTTTGTTGTTGTGAGTTGTAGGGGGAGGGGCTTGGGAGAAAGTGGCGAACAAAATGTGTCCAAAATAAGCCCAGTGCATTTCTATGCGCTTATTTGTAACTTAAGCTTGAAGCCTGCTTTCCCATCTTTGAGACAACAACTGCCATTGTTAAGGCAGAGACATGAGCATCTCCTTATTTTATTACAGATCTCTGGTGTAAATGTCCTAGTCATAGTAACAACCCTTCATAGTAACAACCCTTCATAGTCCTAGTAACAACCCGTCATAGTCCTAATAACAACCCGTCATAGTAACAACCCGTCCTAGTCATAGTAACAACACGTCCTAGCCATAGTAACAACCCGTCCTAGTCATAGTAACGACCCATCCTAGTCATAGTAACGACCCATCCTAGTCATAGTAACGACCCATCCTAGTCATAGTAACGACCCATCCTAGTCATAGTAACGACCCATCCTAGTCATAGTAACGACCCGTCCCAGTCATAGTAACGACCCGTCCCAGTCATAGTAACGACCCGTCCCAGTCATAGTAACGACCCATCCTAGTCATAGTAACGACCCATCCCAGTCATAGTAACAACCCATCCTAGTCATAGTGACAACCCATCCTAGTCATAGTAACAACCCATCCTAGTCATAGTAACAACCCGTCCCAGAACAACCCGTCCCAGAACAACCCGTCCCAGAACAACCCGTCCTAGAACAACCCGTCCTAGAACAACCCGTCCTAGAACAACCCGTCCCAGAACAACCCGTCCTAGAACAACCCGTCCTAGAACAACCCGTCCCAGTCCTAGAACAACCCGTCCCAGTCCTAGAACAACCCGTCCCAGTCCTAGAACAACCCGTCCCAGTCCTAGAACAACCCGTCCCAGTCCTAGAACAACCCGTCCCAGTCCTAGAACAACCCGTCCCAGTCCTAGAACAACCCGTCCCAGTCCTAGACAGTCCTAGAACAACCCATCCCAGTCCTAGAACAACCCGTCCCAGTCCTAGTACAACCCGTCCCAGTCCTAAAAACCCGTCCCGGTCCTAGTAACAACCCGTCCCCGTCCTAGTACAACCCGTCCCCGTCCTAGTAACAACCTGTCCCCGTCCTAGTAACAACCCGTCCTAGTAACAACCCGTCCTAGTCATAGTAACAACCCATCCTAGTAACAACCCATCCTAGTCATAGTAACAACCCATCCTAGTCATAGTAACAACCCATCCTAGTCATAGTAACAACCCATCCTAGTCATAGTAACAACCCATCCTAGTCATAGTAACAACCCATCCTAGTCATAGTAACAACCCATCCTAGTCATAGTAACAACCCATCCTAGTCATAGTAACAACCCATCCTAGTCATAGTAACAACCCATCCTAGTCATAGTAACAACCCATCCTAGTCATAGTAACAACCCATCCTAGTCATAGTAACAACCCATCCTAGTCATAGTAACAACCCATCCTAGTCATAGTAACAACCCATCCTAGTCATAGTAACAACCCATCCTAGTCATTGCATATTTAGATTCTAACAGATTGTGTATCTATGGAAACGCTATCAGGTGGGCTTTTTAGATTGTATTTTCCTGCCAATTTCATTTTGGCAAATGTTTGAAAATGTACATTTTATTGGCTGCTTCATTACAGGAGTTGTATGTTCTGTTAATTACCATAATCCACATGTGATGTCTGTCATTCTGAGCATTGTGGGTAGATGCCCTAATGGGTTATGCACCCAATGCCTGGTGGGGTCTGGTGGATCACGTTGTCCGGCGCCAGATGATCCTAACGGAAGCCCTGATGTGATCGTACTCAAATGTAAGCAAGGTTTGAAATTATTATGTTTTAGTCAAATAATATATCGGTTTGAACTTCTTGAGGTCCATCTGCAGTCTACAAATTATTTGTAATTATGTTCCGGCCCCCGACCATCCACTAAAGGAAAAAAATCCCTGACCTACATAGTGCACTACTTCTGACTAGACCCTGCTCTGTACAGGGCATAGGTTGTCATTTGGGACGCAGAGAATAAATGAAAACCCATGTCCAGGAGGGGAGCTTCGATATCGTTTTTCCTTTCTCCAGGCTTCATTCACTGTATCAAACGCACACACATTTCCCCTGGTGTACGCTGGCTCATTGTCTCACCAAGACGACACACACACACGTTTCTCCTGGTGTACGCTGGCTCATTGTCTCACCAAGACGACACACACACGTTTCCCCTGGTGTACGCTGGCTCATTGTCTCACCAAGACGACACACACACACGTTTCTCCTGGTGTACGCTGGCTCATTGTCTCGTCAAGACGACACACACGTTTCCCCTGGTGTACGCTGGCTCATTGTCTCACCAAGACGACACACACACACACACACGTTTCCCCTGGTGTATGCTGGCTCATTGTCTCACCAAGATGACACACACACGTTTCCCCTGGTGTACGCTGGCTCATTGTCTCGTTAAGACGACACACACACGTTTCCCCTGGTGTCCGCTGGCTCATTGTCTCGTCAAGACGACACACACACGTTTCCCCTGGTGTACGCTGGCTCATTGTCTCACCAAGACGACACACACACGTTTCCCCTGGTGTACGCTGGCTCATTGTCTCGCCAAGACGACACACACACACACGTTTCCCCTGGTGTACGCTGGCTCATTGTCTCGCCAAGACGACACACACAAAGCTTACGAAGGCCGCTGGGACAGAGGAGAGACACGGAGTAGCAGGGTCAACACAGAGATCAGTAGACTGCCACGCTCTCAGTCTCTCTGATTGTGGTTTGGGTCAGGTGGAACACTGTTTGCATCCCTAAAGGGGGCGAACATAGAAGCGACGCCTTGTCTTGTTCAGTGGCCCCCGACAGAGTTCACGCTCTGTGTTGTTGGCAGCTGTGTTTCATCATTACAGCACCCAGTTTCACAGGAAACACTGGTCTAACAAGCACAGTGGTGGCCATCTTGGGTCTTTGGTGCTAGCAGGAGCTGTAGCAAGCACAAGGGTATCAGTCTAATTCACCCCTTTATTTCCCCTATCCTCCCTGTCAGTGGGAGTAGACACGTGGCAGGGGCAGAATTTGAACATTTTTTTTCCCCCTATCAGTCTTGTCATCTAAGATATTTTTTTAAATACAGTTAGTGTGTGGGGATAAACAGAAACGTAGTTTTCAGCACTATTTCCATGACTGATCATGTCCCATGGCTCTCGTCCCTCTGCAGCAGACATATGGTGGGCAATATGTTTGAAACATCGAAATGCAATAAAAATCAGTATCGAATCTCAAAACATATAGAATCGCAATGCATATCGTATCGGCACCTAAGTATTGTGAAACTATCATTAACTTGGTGTACCTGGTAATTCCCACCCCAACTGGAAACTGAATTTTACTCAGCCAATTTGTCATTGTTCCAGCCAGGCAACACCACTGTTAACCTCTCTCTTCTTGTGTTGTGTATTCCTTCTCTCTCAGAACCACTCCTTTCACCAGAGGAACCGCAGGTATTACACAGAGGGTCAGGGTTTTCCCTTCATCCAAGGACCCCCCTGCAGGTAACTCTGCTAGCTGAATAAAGAAATTACTGCAGCTGACTCGCTGCCTCACGCCTACAAATAGGAGCAGCCAAAACGGCTGACTCAAACAGCCAGAAAGACTGTCCTTGTCAAAGGTAGTGGGAATTGGGTGCCATTTGGGACAAAGGCTGAGAGAGAGAGGGGACGGGGAGTGCAGATGGAACAGATAACGGCCCACTCTAATCTCTGGGGAACACTACAGCGCAGAATTGGTTTTTAATGTATTGCTCATTAAGTTTTTAAAATGAAGATTGACCTGGGTGGCCTCTGTTCTGGCTATAATCCCAGTAAACCGGTCTTTCCACAATGAAATCAACGTGTGCGTGTGTGTGTGTGTGCTTATGGGGTAAACACTGCTTTGATTACACTCATGGACATGAACTAGCCGATGAGTGCGTGGTTCAGAAAGGTCAGAAGTCTAACTGAAGTCCTGTCAATTGGCTAGTCAGCATCAATACACGCATGGCATTGTAGGGGTTGTAGTCTTACCTGCGGTGGCAGTGGACGTGCCTGCATGTAGGGGGGCTGCGTGGGGGCTGCAGGCTGCTGCTGGGGAGGGCTGGAGTACGGGGGCTGGCCTTGTGGCTGGCAGTACCCACTCATGCCCCCCTGCTGCTGCCTATACTGAGCTGCCATCTGCTGAGAGACAATAAAGGAGACATCAGATATGATAGGATCAATACTCTCTAAAAGCTCACTGTCAATGCCCACACCTCTGCAAGACGTAAAGGATAGACCAATGGCCTTTAGTTCACCAAGACATCATCAGCATACCATTAAAAGATCCCAATTCATATACAGAAGTGAATTTGATTAAACTCCCAATCAATGTGGTGCTGTATAGCCTAAGTCATTTCCACTCAGTCACACTGCCTGCTAGGCTGTTTACCATGCTCTGTACTGAGGTTGACTAACGGCAGTGATGAACAGGACCCTGGAGGGTTTCTCACCTCTCCAGCCTCAATACATTAACATTGTGTTGACATCAATAATACACACAACCGCCGTGGCCCAAAGGGTACCCTATTCCCTATATAGTGCACCATTTTTGACCAGAGCCCATATGGTGCCATTTGGGACACAGCCCCAGCTGCTCTCCTCCTCCTCCATTCATCTCAAGCTGTTTGTAACAGTCTTACGTAAGGCGTTTTGGGGAACAGCTGTTATTGGCTCATCCCTCTCTCTGCCTCACCTGGAGTCACTTACTAGCCGTGGTTCTAAGTCTAGAACAAAATACACAAAACCAGCAGTGTATAGAACAGACTGATATCTATTCTAGAGTACACCATCGAGAAATCTGTAAACACGATCAATCATAAGGTTTCTGCAAAAGAGGCAGAGTTCAGAATTCCCCTGTTGGCGAAGGGTCCTCCCCCTCAATGATTCAATAGCCAAGCACAAGAACACTAGCCTGGTCAATCTATGAAACATCAGATATCTATGAAACCAAAGAGCAATCTATGAAAATGGCTGGCTTATTTCTGTCTGCAGCTCAAAATGGTAGCCTATACCTAAAGTAGGGCACTACATGGGGAATAGGGTGCCATTTGGGACAAAGGGCTATATGGGAGTGCAGCGCTGAGCAGTTTTACAATCCAATAGCTGTGTGCAATGCTCATCACCCAAACAAGCCGTCAGCTCCTTAAGCCTGGGGGGCGTCAAGGCTGTTTTTCCACACATGAGCTCATGACTCTGGAACTGAGACACTGATGTCTGGGAGTCTAACTAAACCTCCCCTAGCTCCCTGCCTCTCCTCTCTCTTCTTGCCTCCCAGCCCCTCTCCTCTGAGCCCATTTCCAGGCCAGGCCAAGAGCATCTGAAGGACGCACCAGCAGCAGCGGTGGTGAGAGTGTGCTCTCCTTCACTACCCCACAAATGGAAAGGCTTTGGATTGGAGGTCGACCGATTAGGATTTTTCAAAGTCGATGCCGATTATTGGAGGGCCAAAAAAGAGCCGATACCAATTAATCGACCAAATGTTTTCATGTATTTGTAATAATGACAATTACAGCAATACTGAATGAACACTTAACTTAATATAATATGTCAATAAAATCAATTTAGCCTCAAGTAAAATAATGAAATATGTTCAATTGGAGAAGAAAGTAAAAGTGCAATATGTGTCTTGTAAAAAAACTAACGTTTAACCTCTTCAACCTATGGGGGCGCTATGTCATTATTGGATAAAAAAACGTGCCCGTTTTAAGCGCAATATTTTGTCACGAAAAGATGCTCGACTATGCATATAATTGGCAGCTTTGGAAAGAAAACACTGACGTTTTCAAAACGGCAAAGATATTATCTGTGAGTGCCACGGAACTCATGCTACAGGCGAAACCAAGAGGAAACTCAAACAGGAAATGAGCAGAATTTTTGAAGCTCTGTTTTTCTATCTACTCCTTATATGGCTGTGAATGTGCCGTGAACGAGCTTATGCTCTCTGCCGTTCGTCCAAGATGTCTGCAGCATTGTGACGTATTTGTAGGCATATCATTGGAAGATTGACCATAAGAGACTACATTTACCAGGGGTCCGCCCGGTGTCCTGTGTCAAAATTATTGCGTAATCTCTAGGTCCATGTGTGTTCCATTTCTTCAGAAGAGAAAGTCAACTGCCACGATGGATTTATCGTCGATAGATATGTGAAAAACACCTTGAGGATTGATTCTAAACATCGGTTTGCCATGTTTCTGTCGATATTATGGAGTTAATTTGGAAAAAGTTCACGTTTTAATGACTTAATTTTCTCTTTTTTTTTCTTACCCAAATGTGATGGAGAAAACGGAGCGATTTGTCAACACAAATAATATTTTTGTAAAAACTGAACATTTGCAATCTAACCGAGAGTCTCCTCATTGAAAACATCTAAAGTTCTTCAAAGGTAAATTATTTTTATTTGAATGTTTTTCTGGTTTTTGTGAAAATGTTGCTTGCTGAATGTCAGGCATGTCAGGCATAATACTATGCTAGGCTATCAATAGTGTTACACAAATGCTTGTTTTGCAATGGTTGAGAAGCATATTTTTTTGAAAATCTGAGATGACAGTGTTGTTAACAAAAATCTAAGCTTGAGAGCTAGCATATTGATTTCATTTCATTTGCGATTTTCATAAATAGTTAACGTTGCGTTATGGTAATGAGCTTGAGGCTGTATTCACGATCCCGGATGGCTCGTCGCAACAGGTTAAGTTCCTTGCTCAGAACATGAGAACATATGAAAGCTGGTGGTTCCTTTTAACACGAGTCTTCAATATTCCCAGATAAGAAGTTTTAGGCTGTAGTTATTATAGGAATTATAGGACTATTTCCCTCTATACCATTTGTATTTCATTAACCTTTGACTTTTGGATGTTATTATAGGCACTTTAGTATTGCCAGTGTAACAGTATAGCTTCCGTCCCTCTCCTCGCTCCTCCCTGGGCTCGAACCAGCAACACAACGACAATTAGCGCACGCTAACTAGCTAGCCATTTCACTTCGGTTACACGAGCCTCATCTCTGGAGTTGATAGGCTTGAAGTCATAAACAGCGCAATGCTTGACGGACAACGAAGAGCTGCTGGAAAAACGCACAAAAGTGCTGTTTGAATGAATGTTTACGCGCCTGCTTCTGCCTACCACCGCTCAGTCAGATACTTAGACACTTGTACGCTCAGTCAGATTATATGCAACGCAGGACACGCTAGATAAAATCTAGTAATATCATCAACCATGTGTAGTTAACTAGTGATTATGATTGATTGTTTTTTATAAGATAAGTTTAATGCTAGCTAGCAACTTACCTTGGCTTACTGCATTCGCGTAACAGGCAGTCAGTCTCCTTGTGGAGTGCAACGAGAGAGAGGCAAGTCGTTATTGCGTGGGACTAGTTAACTGTAAGGTTGCAAGATTGGATCCCCCGAGCTGACAAGGTGAAAATCTGTCGTTCTGCCCCTGAACAAGGTAGTTAACCCACCGTTCCTAGGCCGTCATTGAAAATAAGAATGTGTTCTTAACTGACTTGCCTAGTTACATAAATAATAATAAAAATTGGCAAATTGGCGCCAAAAATAACAATTTCTGGTTGTTATGAAAACTTGAAATCGGCCCTAATTAATCGGTCGACCTCTAGTATGTATGTACGGTCACTGTGGGGACGACATCGTCGATGCACTTATTGATGAAGCTAATGACTGATGTGGTGTTCTCAATGCCATCGGAAGAATCCCAGAACATGTTCCAGTCTGTGCTAGCAAAACAGTCCTGTAGCTTAGCATCTGCTTCATCTGACCACTTTTTTTATTGATCTAGTCACTGGTGCTTCCTGCTTTCATTTTTGCATGTAAGCAGGAGGATAGAATTATGGTCAGACTTGCCAAATGGAGGGAGAGCTTTGTATGCATCCGTGTGTGGAGTAAAGGTGGTCCAGAGCCCCCCTCTCGCACATTTAGCATGCTGATAGCAATTTGGTGAAACGGATTTAAGTTTCCCTGCATTAAAATCCCCGGCTACTAGGAGGGCCGCCTCTGGTTGAGTGTTTTTTTTGGTTTGCTTATGGCAGAATACAGCTCATTCAATGTGGTCTTATTGCCGGCCTCTAATCAGCTACAAAAAATACAGATGAAAACTCTCTAGGTAGATAGCGTGGTCTACAGCTTATCATGAGATACCCTACCTCAGGCAAGCAATAGCTCGAGAATTCCTTAGATATCGTGCACCAGCTGTTATTTACAAAAATGCATAGCCCGCCACCCCTTGTCTTACCAGACGCAGCTGTTCTATCCTGCCAGTACAGTGTATAACCAGCCAGCTGTATGTTGATGGTGTCGTCGTTCAGCCACGACTCCGTGAAGCATAAGAGCATAAGATAATACAGTTTTGAATCAGGGACTGATGACACTAGGGGAATATTACAGAGCCCTGATTAATAGTAGTGCACCATAGAGGGAATAGGGTGCCATTTAGGACAGTTGACACTAGACCAAAGACAGCAGGATACAAGGGAAGACATAGCAAGAAGGGAAGCCAGCCTGTATAGTAGACTGAGGAAAATCCATTCCTAATCATCATGAAATATTAAGGTTGATCTCTGAATGACATCTCGAATACGGGCATGTCTTCTCTGCTGCATCTCTTCTCTCCGTGCTGGCCGGCCACCCCCCCCACCCTCGGGAACACAATCAATATAAAATAGCAAAGCGGGGCCCCGGTGGTATCTGAATAGTTGAAGCATCCAATTTCAGGTGGGATCCATGAGGTAATGGAGAAGGGGCCATCTGGGGCCCAGTGCTGATAAAAGTCATTATATGCTCCGTCTCTCTTCGAGACGGAGAAGCAAGCAGAGCTGACACTAACACGGAGCCCTAGGGTCAAACTGGAAAATGCTGCTGATTTCTAATGATGTAATGATGCAACGATGTGATAGTGGTTTTCTGCCATCGTCGAGATGACGTTTTCTTTGGGCAACGCAATTTCTGCTATTTTCAAAGCTGGTGTTGTGAATATTTACATTTAGGTGATTTAGCAGATACGTATCCAGTGCCACAAAGGCAGTATCAATATGACATTGGTATATGACAAGATTACAACTGTAGAGCCATTCCTTGTGTCTGTGTGTCGTGCATGGCCCATGCCAAAGTGGAGGCATAGAAAGCTGTTGTCTATTCATATAAACAAGGGTTTCCATACTTTTTTTTAGCACCTGTCACTGGAAGGATAATGGCTGGAATGAAAGAGGGCCAACTGTGAAACAGAACAGCAGCAAAGCCCAGGGAATTTACTTCAATCAGCAAAACAGTGTGTGTGTGTGTGTGTGTGTGTGTGTGTGTGTGTGTGTGTGTGTGTGTGTGTGTGTGTGTGTGTGTGTGTGTGTGTGTGTGTGTGTGTGTGTGTGTGTGTGTGTGTGTGTGTGTGTTATATAAATAATTAAGAGAGAGCGAGAACAGTACACAAATACTACTGGTGAGGCAGACTTTAGTCCTTATTTAGGACCATCATACATCATGCTACGTCAGCAGCCTGGTCCCATGTGAGGGCCACTGCCAGGCCGTCTCTGGAGGAGCGTTAAGAGCCAAGTCCAACATTCTGTCCGGGGGCTAAATATAGCAGCAGTGCAGTCTGACTCTAACCAGAATAGACTGACTCAGCCCAGCCTGGCCCACACTGCTCTGCCAGCCATGCTGCATGTCAACAGATCCCCACACTCAGTCAGAGCCCTGCCACCCACACAGGGGTTGTGTGACAACCTATTCCCTATATAGTGCACTACTTTCACCCCGGTCCATTAGGAATGCTGACATTAGTCTGTAGAGAAGTAGCCTACATTGCAATGGCAGACATTTAGGCAGTGGTTGACTAGCCTAAATGGAGAACATACCTGCTGCTGTTGAGGATACTGCATTCCACTCATGCCCATCTGACCCCTCCCAGGCATTCCCATTGGGTAGCGGTGAGGAGAAGGTGATCCGTATGGTTGGCCAGGGTAGGAGCCGCCCCCGCCCTGCTGTTGCTGGGAGTAAGGGTTGTTGCCCATGCCGTACATCTGAGAGCGCTTCATCGCCATGGCGTCTATTGGTGGCACCTAACAGAGAGAGATGGGAGAAGTTAGCATAAGATTGGGCTTACTATGCTTTAGACATTGTATAATACAACCAACAACTTGCAAGGTCAAAGGCCCCTTCCTTCACATTCGCAGCAGGTAGCCTAGTGGTTAGAGCATTGAACTAGTAACCGAAAGGTTGCAAGATCAAATCCACGAGCTGACAAGGTAAAAGTCTGTCGTTCTGCCCCTGAACAAGGCAGTTAACCCACTGTTCCTAGGCCAGTTAACCCACTGTTCCTAGGCCAGTTAACCCACTGTACCTAGGCCAGTTAACCCACTGTACCTAGGCCAGTTAACCCACTGTACCTAGGCCAGTTAACCCACTGTTAACCCACCTTCCTAGGCCAGTTAACCCACTGTTCCTAGGCCAGTTAAACCCACTGTTCCTAGGCCAGTTAACCCACTGTTCCTAGGCCAGTTAACCCACTGTTCCTAGGCCAGTTAACCCACTGTTCCTAGGCCAGTTAACCCACTGTTCCTAGGCCAATTAACCCACTGTTCCTAGGCCATCATTGTAAATAAGATTTTTCTCTTAACTGACTTGCCTAGTTAAATAAAAAGGTATAAAAATATATATCTAGAGTCTAGCCTAGACTAGAGCAAAACTAGTATGAAAACGATTGCAACATGGTCCAATTCTGGTCCAACCATCACTACTCAACTTCCAGTATATGACAGCTGGCCAGGATTGAAGTAGGCCTATTCACCATGGCTTGCAAATGACAAAAGTAGTTTTTAAATGTTTCAATACATCAGATTTCTCCATCACTCCATCGGAGTCCTATTAAATAGCCTGGGGTTCATAATCAGGTCCAGGGGTAAGCAAAGATATCCAGGATAATGTGCCGTCAAGTGCTTTAGGAGTCAGGTTATTCTCCAGAGGCTCGGCAGGCTGTGCCAAAAAAGAGTGAGAGCAATTCAAACTAATCTTCTCATGTCACTGCTAAATTCAGGCCAATTGAAGAAGCACTTAAAGAAAATATGAGCAATCGAGAAAGCCCAAGGGGCCACTTTAAACGAACAGTCTGGGTGTCAGCAGTCATGCCTGGGCACCCTGCGATTTTAACACAGACCCACTAAATGACAGTTAAGGGTAGGTTATCCAGAATAAAAACGATTCACATGTTTTCACTGTAGCTCAGATGGGATTATGAGCAATAAAAGCAAGTTGGAGGATGTTGTACCAACAATCCTTTGTAGAAGTATTGTACACCTGGCAGTACGCCTAATTTGAATTAATCAACTTTTTTCAAAGACAGAAACAAAGCATTATTTTTATTTGACACTTGCCAGAATCCATTTGGTAAACTCAAATGACTAACAGTCTTAAAATAAAACCTCACTACAAAAAAGACAGACTAGATCATCAGATAGAGAAAAGGCTACTTAAATCCTAAACACTACACTTTCTGAACTAAATACATACACAACACTTCGTCTACACAAGAATGCTTTTCAGGTACCAGCAGTAAACATTCAATTTTGTGTTGTTCTTACTCCATTTTATGACCTGTAACTGGTTTCAATCTGTTCGTAAACACCACACATGGTGTTGTAGGTCATTATTTTGAGAAAGTCTCACCCCACAAATGAAAGACTGGAGAAAAAAGCTGCAGAGCAAAGAAGGATGTGATTTATTTTTAAACACAAATAGGTCAAGCTTGTTTTTGTATTTTCCTTGTATTAGGAGTCCAGTGAGCAAAAATCACTACATTTCTCCCAGCTAAACACTTCTTCTGTCTGCTGTAGGCTAATCTACCAAACGAGGGCTTGTTGTCAATGTGAATGAGGCCATTCAGATGGGGAAATCCTACCTACAAATCAGCAAAATACAAGGATTGCATCCTAAATGGCACCCTATTCCCTTTATAGTGCACTACTTTTGACCAGAAACATATGGGTCCTGGTCAAAAGTAGAGCACTGTATATGAAATAGAGTGCCATTCAGGACAGATTAAATACTGAGTCAGAGTGCCATGTGTTCAATTCACACCACGAGGGTGGGGAGGAGACATCAAACCTGCCTCTGGAGAGGGAGGAGAAACTATGAAGAGAAAGCCCTCTACTTTAGGCCAGCACAATTCTTACAAGTCTGTCAGAAATATGCCTGGGATGAGTTCCTAAAACACAATCTCAGGTTTGTCTGTAACCCTACACTGCAGGTAACCAAAGAGCACAGGACGAACCCTCTCCAACCCACAATGAAGTGGACGTCCAGACTCACTGACGTCCAAACTTGAATGGTTTGACTCTGGACATCACAGGCAAACCACCGCATTTACCACATCATCTGGCTATATCCACACACTGCATCTACAACGTAAACATATCCACTTGTCAAAATGTAATAAAACTAGAGCTTTGACGGCAAGAATGTCAGAGACCAAAGCCAGCATCACTCCCTTCATAGTGTTTCTGATGCACCAAAGTCCATGTGCTCAAAGCCAGAATGAGAGAGTTGCGGAAAAAAAGGACATGTCCTCTTTTAAAAAGACTAATTTAAGACTCAATTACAATACCTCAGTGAAGATGATAGACTTTCAAAGCAGAAATGTTTATTATAGCCTTGTCAGTAACAGGATCTCAGAGCATGCTGGAGACAGCAGGAATTAGCTAGTGAATACAAGAATAACTTCCATCTGAAAAGTCCATATTTTGTGTAGTGCAGCAGTTTGCACATCTTTAAACACTGTGGGGGGCTTAGCCGTGGGGAAATTAAACTACAGTAGAGACTAGAGTGGCTGTTAAACATTTTCAGACAGAAAGCCTGTTTAATGGAGGGTTCCGTCCACAACATGTTCACATTGACAAAAGATGTCAATGCTTTCAAACCAGGCACTTCTTGGTAGGTTGTCACAGTGCAGGCCTGAAGACAGAGAGTGTGTTTTCCAGCTGAGATATTTAGCTGGCTGATTGTGGGATCGGGCACATGGCTAATTTGCATGTGTGAAGGCAGACCACATAATGAAGGTGAGACCACATAATGGCCTCAGTGTCAAAAACCAGGATCACGTCACTAGATAAAAAAGGTCACGCCACGAGTGTCAGAGATACCACTACACAATGGAAACAGAACACAATCCTGAGTCCCCCCCCCCCCCCCACAGTCCTTGATAGGCAGGTGGTAAGAACCAATCAGATGCAAGATTAGGTCAATTGGGAAGTCGTGGTCAAATTTAGCTCAAATGTTCATGCTTCCAAAGTGCTCTTGGAAGTGCAAGATGGACACCAGCCCTTGCCAGGCCCTCTGTACAATAGTTTCAGTCGAACTACACGGTGGATGTTTCATGAACTCATTTCAGAAGAGTATGCATAGCAGCCCACTAACCGCCCAGTCAAACAATTGATTGCAACACATTTCACTGGAACATGGACCACTACTAGCACCAGCCTGTTCTTTGGCATCTAGCAATATTGGTTTGTCTAAGAAATTGTAACTTCCCATTGTATGCATATGATACAGTTGTGTATTCTGTTGACAAGGCGCTCCCTCAACTACAATCTGCCCTTTTGCTTTGTAGAAAGCCCTTGAACAGAAATTGGTACTCAATGCAGCTAAAAGTATGTGCATGTTATTTCCCAAAAAGCTTACAAATGTATCTGATGTATGCATACGCAAACAAGCGCTTGCACATGCAATCTACACACAAGTACATTGTAATATAGTTGTATGGTGGTATTATACATGTAGTATTTTAGATATGCAGTGGTGTAATAATGTTATATGATGTTCTGTTTTATACATAATATCTAAAAACAGGCTTATTTGTAGGAACAGGGCATGCAGCATTTAGTTAAATAGCAGAAACCCAATCATCCAGTTGACATTCATTCTGGCTTTAGACTATGGCGATATCGTCTATATGAATGCAGCTACCACTGGACGCATTTTATCATAGCCCACTATACTTTACTAGGAACGATAGGTTCAGTACACGTCACTGCATTCTGTATCAGAAAGTTGCCTGGCCCTCTCAAATATTCTAGATCTGTTTGTTTATAAAGCCCTTGTGCAAATGTCTGCCATACCTTACTTCATTGCTAAATGACAGACATGCACACAAGTCACCAGACCTGATTACAAGGATGCCTAACTCTCAGTTTCCACCGAGTTGGGTAGATCTGTGGGTAGTTTTTTTTGTGGATTGATGTCCAGAACGCTAAAGTTTGATGTTTTGGCACAACTAGGGAAGTTCAAAAGGCTGGTTGATGACTTTTATTAGTGAGTAATGGGTTTGTTTTTCATATGTCCATTTTCTTCAATTGCTTGTACATGTTGTGAATTTGTATGCTCGTGTGCTGAGCTTCCTTGTAAAAGAAGCCTTGGTCTCAATGGAATTTCCCTGTTTAAATCAATTGAAATAATGATCATAATACGTGCTGAGGAGCACATCTAGCTACTTGGCCAACGCGAGGCCTTCAAATTGGTGTGACAAGGCTAACATTAGCAGGCTATGCTATAGCTAGCTAGCAATAGCAGATAACAATTGGAGTGTATGATATCTAGCTAGCTGGATATCAACAAACGAATTTTAGTGTTAGCTAGTAAGAATTCTGATTTGTTGAATAAAAGTATATATGCGTTTTAAGATATGAAACGGATACTTCCAATATCTCAGCAGTTGTACAGATCCTGTGCTAGCTAGAAGGAAGGTCGATAGTTTTCGCACCCCAGTCTAACGGTTTTTATTTTATTTAACCTTTATTTAATTAGGCAAGTCAAGAAAGTCCACAAGTTATATTGAAAATGTTGTAGTAAATTTATCAGCATGGGTATGCATACGTTTACATGGTACAGTACTGTAGTTAAAGTTTGAAATGTTGGAGAACAGACTAACTTAACTAGACTTAAGAGACTAGCAAGCAAGCAAGCTAAATGAAAGGTCTGGGATCCCCAACCAGAAGTCACCTTGTACAGAAATGGAAATGCAAACTTCAAATCAACCATAACAGAATAGTTAACTAAGTTAGTTATCTGCCCACAAGGACACGGAATTCAGAAAATTACCATTGGGGTATTATCCGCGTGCATGTTTATTTAATCTAAAAACAGTACAGTGTACAAAAGCTGTCCTAGCGATGCTGGCTAGCTAACACATTAGCATAGCTAACGTGTCTGTCCATAGCTAAATTAACTAGCCAAGCCGCCTGGAAAGCGCAGTTATAGTTCGGCACATTAGGAAAAAAAAGTGACATATGAATGCATAATTTACCTGTGATCTGCCGCTTCCTTGTCCGTTGTTTCCAGGGCTCATGGCAGGGTGATTTCTTTCTTGTCCTCCCCAACTATGAGTTGTTGAACCGTATTGGGAGCTCAAGTCTTTAGTCAGCCCCATGCTTGATTGTTGCTGTTCAGCAGAAGGATTAGTGTAATCTTGATAGCCACTGCCATAGCCCCGCATCATAGGGCTCGGGGACGTCAGTAACTGGTTTAGAGTCGGGGTAGCCCCCGACGGATGCTGCTGACTTTGCCCTGGAAATCTGTGAAACCCTCCAATATTCGCACTACCAGAAGAGGCAGCAGCCATGGCAGCTCTGCTATGATTAGCAGCAGCAGTGTTGCTGACTGGGCCCATCATGTTGTTCCCGTGCCGAGAGGGACTCATCATCCCATATCCACTGTTACCGTAGCCAGGTCGGTAGTTCGGGTAGTGATTGTACGGGTTGTTTTGGTATCCTTCGTGGGAGTTTTGTTGAAGTTGATCCATATTGTTCTGTTGTACCGAATGTATTATCCCAGACCCTGGGCTTTGTTGTCCGCCATGTTGATCAAAGCAAGGCCCTCCTCTTCCCTTTCCATAATAAATATTATTTATATCCAAAACTGAACTGTTCCCACTTTGGGGCGGGTTGATGTTATTAGTTGTTCCCAAACTGGCATGGTCGTACCTGCTGTTAATCCGGTCCTCCGTTTTGCCCGGTTGGTCCTCCTCCTCACTTTTATTTAGCATTTGTTGCTGCTGATGGAGCTCCACTTGATTCCCTAAAACAACGTTCTCTTTTCCTCCATGTTGGCGGTTTCCACTTTCTCCATGTATCGACTGCTGGCTGTTGTGAATTTGGCGTTGTTGGTGCTGAATGAATTGACTGAATGGCTGTTGCTGTGGAGGTGTGTGGTGGTGCGATGGAGGAGGATCTCCGACACCAACATTTTTCACTTTATGACTGACAAGCGTTCCCGTCTCCATGCTTCCCGAACTCATGCTACAATTTGAAGTCGAAAAAGACTCCGATCTATAATATCCACTTTCCTTCTCACGTTGACTCGAATTGTTGTTTACAGGAAAAACTCGAGCTCTGTTTGGGTTCAATTCATGGTGATTGCGTTCTACATTAATAGCATGAACGATAGTCCCGTTTCCTACCCCAAGTACAGCTCCACCAACTACTGCAGATTTAAAATCTTGACTCACGCTGCTAGTTAAACTCGACCTTTTCTTACCAGTTGATGTTGGGGCTGTTGCCACTTGTGCGGCCATGATCAAGTCCACATCTCAGGCATAAAATCCAGTCGAGCTAGCAAGCTAAACATGTAGAAGAAACGCAGAACACGAAAAGATGCAAGCAAGCTAACGTTAGCGGGAAATTAAAAAGAGCGCAAAGGGTCGAATATGAGCATAAATACCATCTATTTTAGAGCGAGTTTATGTTGAAAGTTTTGATAAAGACGGGCATGAAACTTTTTTACTTCCATGTTTAACCCTTATACAGGCAAATGCATTTTCTCTCCAAAGACCATTTAGCCCAGCATGGCAACAGCGAGCTTTGAGAATCGATAGTTTATACCTCAGCGATCTAGAGGGCTGAATGGCTGACGATTTCCTGGTCGGGGCGGGGCGAGATTATTCTGAGTAGTGGCACCTGAGCTCTAATATGTACATATCACTTTTTATCACATACAACAACAAAAAAATGTGCATGTTCATAGCAAACCATACTGAAAGGGAACATTTGTATGCCTAAATTGGAAATAGTGTTCGAGCGCCTACTTTTGCGATGAATGGTGCTATTGTTTTCCCTGCTTTCTTTAATATGCCTAATCTACTTGTCTGATTGAATTCATTCACCTATGAATTCACCCCATTCGCCCATCATATATGTGGAAATTGTTGACTGTATACTGTACATGTACTCATTCTTTTTCTATGCTATTCTATTATTATTAAAGTAACAAGAATTGAAAGAAAAAGATAAACAGGCCATTTGAGAATGTCTGCGTGTTTCTACGTGGGCCTAAATGAGAGTGAATATACATGAGCAAATATGTTTTTATTTGATTAGGATCCCAATTAGCTGCTACTCTTCCTGAATATGTTAGTCTGTGTGATGTTGAGGGATCGACTCACTTGAGAGACCTGTTCAAGGGGGAAATCGTCTGAGACCTCCCACAGAAATGGCAGCAGCAGCCCAGTCAAGTGAAGCAGGGAAAGTGGGTCACTGAAAACCCACAGAAAGCAGCACAGTACAGCTCCACAGGAACACACTGACACCACAGCTGTTTTTTTTTACAGGGAAGGGAAAATACTGCTCCAACACAGCATTTGCAAGCCTATTACCTTCATAGTGCACTACCCATAGAGCTCTGGTCAAAAGTAGTGGACTATATAGAGAGCAATTTGGGACGCACTTGCAATCAGCACACCTTGTTATACAGACAATTGTCAAACCAACATGCTTTCAATTTCAGGGTTGAGTAAATAACAATATGACAATTGATTTGTTTACTAGTAGGATGGCTTCAAGTGACCCAATATGCAGTGTATGAAAGTGACTGTATTCCCAAATGTGTGACCCGTTCCAGTTAGCCATTGCATAGTCTTCGATGACAGTAGAATAAAGAAAATGCTATACTGTATCTGCAATCCAAGTTTGTGCATCATTTTATTCATTGGATAAAGGTAAGCAACCAAAGTTATCTTCTGAAGCAGCTGGTAGCAAGGTTGATTCCAAAGACCTTGTGGATGGAGGTATATAAGAAGGAATCACAATGACTTTTCTCAAATCGCAATGCATTGGAGAAACTATGAGTGTACAGACAGCATAGCATTAGATATAAAATAGTGATGTATAGGATGTCTGTGACCGGCATTCCAATAACAATGCCAGATCGTAACGTAAATTAAGGTTGTGTCTGAAGCATGCATTCTCTGTACAGGCCAGTGTGTTGGCCTGTGAGAAGGAGATTCTCAAGGGTTTTGCAATCACATCTACATACACATGAAGTACACGTCAATGTCAAGTGTACTTCACAGTGTTTTGCAAGTCTGTGTGGCAATGTGCCCTGGATAATTCCACCAATAAAAAAACAGACATTGTGGAACCTCCCAGGTGGCGCAGTGCCCTAGACCACTTCACCAGCCGTCCGCGACCGGGAGGTCAGTCGGGCGACGCACAATTGGCCTAGCGTCGTCCGGGTTAGGGAGGGTTTGGCCGGTAGGGATGTCCTTGTCTCATCGAGCACCAGCGACTCCTGTGGCAGGTCAGGCGCAGTGCACGCTAACCAAGGTCGCAAGGTGCATGGTGTTTCCTCCAACACATTGGTGCGGCTGGCTTCCATGTTGGATGCGCGCTGTGTTAAGAAGCAGTGCAGCTTGGTTGGGTTGTGTTTCAGAGGACGCTTGGCTTTCGACCTTTGTCTCTCAATTTGTGCCACAATTGTTTGTGTATATTAGAGAATGGCTCATTATACAATTGCTACACACAGACATCAGCAAACTAATCAGAACTTTTGATAGTGGAAAGATAAATTGTTGCAATTAAAAGGTACTTTTCACACAATTAGTTGATTCCAGAATATACCATGTCAGGTGAGAGCACACAGAACGGAAACAGTGGTGTTGCTTACTCAGCAGTCAGCACTAACCATGTAACAACTAATTACACCATGTTCACATCCCAAATGGCACCCTATTCCCTATATAGTGCCCTTCCTTTGAACAGAGCTCTATGGGCCATGGTCAAAATAAGTACCCTACATACGGAATAGACTTAACCCATTGACAAATTATAATCTTCACCCTTTGTCGACTACAGTCTGTGGACATCATCACTTTAATCTTGACCCCATATCGACCCTTGACCCAGCAGCTACTTCTCCACCATCTAGACACCTTTTATCACCCCACTTAAACCATCTGTGTGACAGGGACCCAGGCAGGCAGTGGTCTCAAATGGAACGTTACACTCTATACAGTGGACGACTTTTGAACAGGGCTCATAAGGCTATGAGACGAGTGACACTGATTGTGTTTCTCCTAATTAAACTTCCCCTGACCTTGGCAGAGGTAAATCATTAGTTTCCCGTTGTAATCATCACACGGACGCAATTATACCCCACTGGACCTTCATTTGCATTTAGACATAGCTGCTCAGGCCATGTTCAAAAATGTTCAAATACATTTTGACAATGTCAGAGAACTGAGGTACGGACACAGAGACTGATTTCCAAGCTAATGGGATTGCATGATTGGAGCATAGTTATACATATGGTACAGTTGTGCAAATATAGCTGATACATCTTTTGTGTGCAAATCTTCCAAAAAAGTATATCTTATAATAACGCTAATTCAAGAATATTCAAATATAGAGAGAGCAATTGAACGTCTATTCTTAATTCGAGTACTTACACTACTTGAAATGCAGCCCACAACAGAGGGGGGAAAAGATAATCAGGGAATTACTTGCATCATTAGTAATTCATTACTTTGGTAATAACATGTCCTTTCTTACTGGCAGCTGCCTTACTGAACTAACAAGGGGTTGCCTAGCAATCAGCGTTACACACTGGGTGACATCATTCATGGCTGAATCAATCCCAATCTCTTTAATTAAAATGACCAAGCTGACCATGTAGCATAATTTCCATAAATGTGACCCTCAAGTTAAGTCAGAAAACATGTCTCTCTCTTCTCCTCCCTGTTATGCTTACCAAGCACAGGGTAAGAGGGGGTAGGTGAGATGCATCACAGTCAGATTAGTATGGTGAAAATGTCAAATGTTTTGCTGCAAAATCAAATCCAATAGCTACAATAGGAATGATTTACTTTACTTTGAAACACACAAGCCAAGAACAGAGAAAGCAGCAGAAGTAGGGCATGTTATGGCTACAATACTGATGCCAGCATATTTAATATTCTATTCATCTTCTTTTGATTGCTGTAGGTGCAGGTTTGAAATAAGGTTGTGGTGTGTAATAGTATTATTAATCTAAGGTAATTTACCAGCAGTTTCTCAGACAGAGATTATGTTTGGTCCTGGACTTAAAAAGCAAGCTCAATGGAGAATCTCTCCAGGGTTACATGAAAGGTTCTCACACAAGACAAAGAGAGCCAGCCAGAGAGTCAGTCATACGTGATATCCTATATCAATTCCTATGATCCACCACATCAACCCCTCACACACACAAATCCCAGCCTGCATGTCTGAACCAAACTCGGATCTTTAAATCCATTAAGGATCCAAATGAATCATTTAGGTGTGTCGAGACCTGGGCTAAGTTGTTCTGGCACACAGTAAAATATGGCTAGGCATCCCAAATGGCAGCCTATTCCCTTTATAGTCTACTATACTTCTGACAAGGGCACATAGGGCTCTGGTCAAAAGTTGTGCAATATAAAGGAAATAGGGAGCCATTTGGGATGCATCTGTGCCCTTTCTTCCCGCCTGCCACAGATGAATGATTTATTAAACGACAGGTTGTTGCTGTACTGCCAGATGGATCTCGTGTGTCTCGCAGTTCCACAGATGTGTACACATGTTTAATGGTTGTTTGTGGATGCCTGTCAAGGAAAACAACCTCTTGTCGAGGCGACGTTGTCATGCAGGTGAAGGAGGACCCAAACGCGACTTAACAGAAACAGAGTTTATTAATGCTCAAAACCGAATAACTGAAATCCTCTAGATAGTAGAGGGGAAAACAACTGGAGAAGCGGCCACAGACTGCAGGTCGCTTCGGGTAGGCGCAGGCCGTAGTCAACTGAGACACCTGCTCACACGCAGCGTCTGAAGAAGGCACAAAACACGACAGGACAGGGTGATACACAATCACGGCAAAAAACACGACAGGACAGGGCGAAACGCAATTACAGCATGGAATACAAAACAAGGAACCGACGGAACAGGAACGGATCACAAAGGAATAAATAGGGAGTCTAATCAGGGGAAAGGATCGGGAACAGGTGTGGAAAGACTAAATGATGATTAGGGGAATAGGAACAGCTGGGAGCAGGAACGGAACGACAGAGAGAAGAGAGAGCGAGAGAGTGAGAGAGGGAGGGGGAGAGAGAAGGATAGAACCAAACAAGACCAGCAGAGGGAAACGAATAGCATGGGGAGCACAGGGACAAGACATGACAATGAATGACAAACATGACAGTACCCCCACTCACCGAGCGCCTCCTGGCGCACTCGAGGAGGAATCCTGGCGGCAACGGAGGAAATCATCGATGAGCGAACGGTCCAGCACGTCCCGAGACGGAACCCAACTCCTCTCCTCAGGACCGTAACCCTCCCAATCCACTAGGTATTGGTGACCCCGTCCCCGAGAACGCATGTCCATAATCTTATGTACCTTGTAAATAGGTGCGCTCTCGACAAGGACGGGAGGGGGAGGAAGACGAACGGGGGTGCGAAGAAAGGGCTTAACACAGGAGACATGGAAGACAGGATGGACGCGACGAAGATGTCGCGGAAGAAGCAGTCGCACAGCGACAGGATTGACGACCTGGGAGACACGGAACGGACCAATGAACCGCGGAGTCAACTTACGAGAAGCTGTCGTAAGAGGAAGGTTGCGAGTGGAAAGCCACACTCTCTGGCCGCAACAATACCTTGGACTCTTAATCCTGCGTTTATTGGCGGCTCTCACCGTCTGTGCCCTGTAACGGCAAAGTGCAGACCTCACCCTCCTCCAGGTGCGCTCACAACGTTGGACAAACGCTAGGGAACGCTGGACTCGGCAAGCTGGGATGAGAACAGAGGAGGCTGGTAACCCAGACTACTCTGAAACGGAGATAACCCGGTAGCAGACGAAGGAAGCGAATTGTGAGCGTATTCTGCCCAGGGAGCTGTTCTGCCCAAGACGCAGGGTTCCTGAAAGAAAGGCTGCGTAGTATGCGACCAATCGTCTGATTGGCCCTCTCTGCTTGACCGTTAGACTGGGGATGAAACCCGGAAGAGAGACTGACGGACGCACCAATCAAACGACAGAACTCCCTCCAAAACTGTGACGTGAATTGCGGACCTCTGTCTGAAACGGCGTCTAACGGGAGGCCATGAATTCTGAATACATTCTCAATAATGATTTGTGCCGTCTCCTTAGCGGAAGGAAGTTTAGCGAGGGGAATGAAATGTGCCGCCTTAGAGAACCTATCGACAACCGTCAGAATCACAGTCTTCCCCGCAGACAAAGGCAGACCGGTAATGAAGTCTAAGGCAATGTGAGACCATGGTCGAGAAGGAATGGGGAGCGGTCTGAGACGACCGGCAGGAGGAGAGTTACCCGACTTAGTCTGCGCGCAGTCCGAACAGGCAGCCACGAAACGGCGCGTGTCACGCTCCTGAGTCGGCCACCAAAAGCGCTGGCGAATAGACGCAAGAGTGCCTCGAACACCGGGATGACCCGCTAACTTGGCAGAGTGAGCCCACTGAAGAACAGCCAGACGAGTGGAAACAGGGACGAAAAGGAGGTTACTAGGACAAGCGCGCGCGACGCAGTGTGCGTGAGTGCTTGCTTAACCTGTCTTTCAATTCCCCAGACTGTTAACCCGACAACACGCCCATAAGGAAGAATCCCCTCGGGATCAGTAGAAGCCACAGAAGAACTAAACAGACGGGATAAGGCATCAGGCTTGGTGTTCTTGCTACCCGGACGGTAAGAAATCACAAACTCGAAACGAGCGAAAAACAACGCCCAACGAGCTTGACGGGCATTAAGTCGTTTGGCAGAACGGATGTACTCAAGGTTCTTATGGTCTGTCCAAACGACAAAAGGAACGGTCGCCCCCTCCAACCACTGTCGCCATTCGCCTAGGGCTAAGCGGATGGCGAGCAGTTCACGGTTACCCACATCATAGTTGCGCTCAGATGGCGACAGGCGATGAGAAAAATAAGCGCAAGGATGAACCTTATCGTCAGACTGGGAGCGCTGGGATAGAATGGCTCCCACGCCTACCTCTGAAGCGTCAACCTCGACAATGAATTGTCTAGTGACGTCAGGAGTAACGAGGATAGGAGCGGACGTAAAACGTTCTTTTAGAAGATCAAAAGCTCCCTGGGCGGAACCGGACCACTTAAAACACGTCTTGACAGAAGTAAGAGCTGTGAGAGGGGCAGCAACTTGACCGAAATTACGAATGAAACGCCGATAGAAATTAGCGAAACCTAAGAAGCGCTGCAACTCGACACGTGACCTTGGAACGGGCCAATCACTGACAGCTTGGACCTTAGCGGAATCCATCTGAATGCCTTCAGCGGAAATAACGGAACCGAGAAAAGTAACGGAGGAGACATGAAAAGAGCACTTCTCAGCCTTTACGTAGAGACAATTCTCTAAAAGGCGCTGTAGAACACGTCGAACGTGCTGAACATGAATCTCGAGTGACGGAGAAAAAATCAGGATATCGTCAAGATAGACAAAAACAAAAATGTTCAGCATGTCTCTCAGAACATCATTAACTAATGCCTGAAAAACAGCTGGCGCATTGGCGAGACCGAACGGCAGAACCCGGTACTCAAAATGCCCTAACGGAGTATTAAACGCCGTTTTCCACTCGTCCCCCTCTCTGATGCGCACGAGATGGTAAGCGTTACGAAGGTCCAACTTAGTAAAGCACCTGGCTCCCTGCAGAATCTCGAAGGCTGATGACATAAGGGGAAGCGGATAACGATTCTTAACCGTTATGTCATTCAGCCTCGATAATCCACGCAGGGGCGCAGAGTACCTTCCTTCTTCTTAACAAAAAGAACCCCGCCCCGGCCGGAGAGGAAGAAGGCACTATGGTACCGGCGTCAAGAGACACAGACAAATAATCCTCGAGAGCCTTACGTTCGGGAGCCGACAGAGAGTATAGTCTACCTCGAGGAGGAGTGGTCCCCGGAAGGAGATCAATACTACAATCATACGACCGGTGAGGAGGAAGGGAGTTGGCTCGGGACCGACTGAAGACCGTGCGCAGATCATGATATTCCTCCGGCACTCCTGTCAAATCGCCAGGTTCCTCCTGAGAAGTAGGGACAGAAGAAATGGGAGGGATGGCAGACATTAAACACTTCACATGACAAGAAACGTTCCAGGATAGGATAGAATTACTAGACCAATTAATAGAAGGATTATGACATACAAGCCAGGGGTGACCCAAAACAACAGGTGTAAACGGTGAACGGAAAATCAAAAAAGACATAGTCTCACTGTGGTTACCAGATACTGTGAGAGTTAAAGGTAGTGTCTCAAATTTGATACTGGGAAGATGACTACCATCTAAGGCAAACATGGGCGTAGGCCTG
The DNA here is from genome assembly GCF_021184085.1 of Oncorhynchus gorbuscha. NCBI lineage: Eukaryota > Metazoa > Chordata > Actinopteri > Salmoniformes > Salmonidae > Oncorhynchus > Oncorhynchus gorbuscha. The sequence goes on from NC_060184.1 coordinate 17,206,635, forward strand.
TCTAACGGTCTGAAAGGAATGTTATGTTTCCGAGCCCATGCTTCGTCCATGAAACAACCCTCAGCCCCAGAGTCAATCAAAGCACTGCATGTAGCACCGAACCGGTCCAGCGTAGATGGACCGACATAGTAGTACAAGATCTAGATGAAGGGACCTGAGTAGTAGCGCTCACCAGTAGCCCTCCGCTTACTGATGGGCTCTGGCCTCTTACTGGACATGAAATAACAAAATGTCCAGCAACTCCGCAATAGAGGCACAGGCGGTTGGTGATCCTCTGTTCCCTCTCCTTATTCGAGATGCGAATCCCTCCCAGCTGCGTGGGCTCAGTCTCAAAGCCAGAGGGAGATGGTTGCGATGCGGAGCAGGGAAACACCGTTGATGCGAGCTCTCTTCCACGAGCCCGGTGACGAAGATCTACCCGTCGTTCTATGCGGATGGCGAGAGCAATCAAGGAGTCCACATCTGAAGGAACCTCCCGGGAGAGAATCTCATCCTTAACCACTGCGTGGAGTCCCTCCAGAAAACGAGCGAGCAGCGCCGGCTCGTTCCACTCACTAGAGGCAGCAAGAGTGCGAAACTCAATGGAATAATCCGTTATGGACCGTTCACCTTGGCATAAGGAAGCCAGGGCCCTGGAAGCCTCCTCACCAAAAACTGAACGGTCAAAAACCCGAATCATCTCCTCTTTAAAGTTCTGGAATCTGTTAGAGCAATCAGCCCTTGCCTCCCAGATAGCTGTGCCCCATTCTCGAGCCCGGCCAGTAAGGAGTGAAATGACGAAAGCAACCCGAGCTCTCTCTCTAGAGTATGTGTGGGGTTGGAGAGAGAACACAATCTCACACTGCGTGAGAAAGGAGCGGCACTCAGTGGGCTGCCCGGAGTAGCAAGGTGGGTTATTAACCCTGGGTTCAGGAGGCTCGGCAGGCCAGGGAGTAACAGGTGGCACGAGACGTAGACTCTGGAACTGTCCAGAGAGGTCGGAAACCTGAGCGGCCAGGTTCTCCACGGCATGGCGAGCAGCAGACAATTCCTGCTCGTGTCTGCCGAGCATGGCTCCTTGGATCTCGACGGCAGTGTAACGAGCGTCTGAAGTCGCTGGGTCCATTCTTTGGTCGGTTCCTTCTGTCATGCAGGTGAAGGAGGACCCAAACGCGACTTAACAGAAACAGAGTTTATTAATGCTCAAAACCGAATAACTGAAATCCTCTAGATAGTAGAGGGAAAACAACTGGAGAAGCGGCCACAGACTGCAGGTCGCTTCGGGTAGGCGCAGGCCGTAGTCAACTGAGACACCTGCTCACACGCAGCGTCTGAAGAAGGCACAAAACACGACAGGACAGGGTGATACACAATCACGGCAAAAAACACGACAGGACAGGGCGAAACGCAATTACAGCATGGAATACAAAACAAGGAACCGACGGAACAGGAACGGATCACAAAGGAATAAATAGGGAGTCTAATCAGGGGAAAGGATCGGGAACAGGTGTGGAAAGACTAAATGATGATTAGGGGAATAGGAACAGCTGGGAGCAGGAACGGAACGACAGAGAGAAGAGAGAGCGAGAGAGTGAGAGAGGGAGGGGGAGAGAGAAGGATAGAACCAAACAAGACCAGCAGAGGGAAACGAATAGCATGGGGAGCACAGGGACAAGACATGACAATGAATGACAAACATGACAGACGTCCCCCGTCTGTTCACCCCTCTTAACGTGAACCGTAAATCAGAGCCAGGGTTTAACAGCGGCTGCATCCCAAATGGCACTCCGTTCCCAATATGGTGCACTACTTTTGACCAGAGCCTTATGGGCCTGTAGTAGTGCAAAGGGAATATGGTTCCATTTGGGATGCAACTGACTTATACACACTTCTCTCCATAAGAGCTCTGACAGGAATATGCTATAGACACTCAGTGGGGGTACAGTACGGCTCACTGTTGCTGAAAGCAATAATGAGTTTGTTGGTAACTGGAATGACTATCCGAATTGGTCAACTCAAGTTAACATTTTTATGAAACAAACTTCTTTAAAGGTTGTTAGCTATGTGCAATTTACATATTACATTTATGCTTGCATTTCCCCTCAATGCCAGTCATTTTCCTCTAGTGTCCAACTAATTAATGAAGTCCTAAGTTATTAAGTCATAAGTCTAGTGTAGTTTTTAGATAGAGGTGTTGCACTCCGTTTTCCCTGGCCTCCTGTCACGCCCTGACCTTAGTTTGCTTTGTTTTCTTTATTATTTTGGTTAGGTCAGGGTGTGACAAGGGTGATATGTGTTTTTGTATTGTCTAGGTGTTTTTGTAAGTCTATGGGTTTTCACTAGTCTAGGTATTTATATGTCTATGGTTGCCTAGATTGGTTCTCAATTAGAGGCAGCTGTTTATCTTTGTCTCTGATTGGCAACCATATTTAGGCAGCCATATTCCTTGGGTTATTTCGTGGGTCATTGTCTGTGTTAGTTGCCTGTGTCTGCACTTATCATATATAGTGGCACATTCGTTTTGAACGTTTGTTTAAGTGTTCTTTGTCTTATTAAGAAGATGTATTCATCTCACGCTGCACCCTGGTCTCCTCCATACCACAAACGTGACACCTGAACCGTGACACGCTGAACCATTCTGTACCTTTATAAGCGCCTCGGCCCTGGAATGCAGGCCATGTTAACAGAACTAAATTATCAAAGCACATATTCCAAGAGAAAAAAAGTTTACAGTATAGTCCCTCTGGCTGTGTCTGTGGCCTGGCCACAGGCTACGTGTGATGTGTCTGCAGTAGTGTAGTGGTAGTTAGTACAGGATAGTGATGGGTGATGCATCCTTAAAGGACCCGAGGATGGACTTTTGGATCACACAGAAACCAGATCACATGATCTTCTGATGGTTCTGTCTCAACGTCAGCAGAGGTAGAAGCAGCAGACTCTGTCTTCCCATCTCAGGGAGGTATGACAACAATAACAGGGACTGTTTGTATCAAGCATCTTAGAGTAGGAGTGCTGATCTAGGATCAGTTTAGCCTTTTAGACCATAATTAACAAGATTACATGGGCAGGGGGGACCTGTCCTAGATCAGCACTCCTACTGTGAGACGCTTGATACATACGACCCTAGATCAATACACCAATTTAAGAACAAATGTGCCGAAAACAAAATGCACCTTGAAATGTTACGAATCAGAAAAGTTTCATTTGTACCCATTGTGTGATCTGTGTTTCAGTGTGGACTTGAAGGATGACTCACAATGGCTATGGGGTTGGACTAGGCTGTGAGGTGGTGAAGGGCCACGCGGGCTGATGTGGGCTTCCAGCCGTAGGGAAGCGCTGCAGCGAGGTCTGGTACGCCTGGATGGACAGGGTGTAGAGGCGTCAGGGAGTCAGCGCCGTCATGTTGGCTGAGTGCTTAGCGTCCGTTACCAGGTCCAACTCTGAGTGTGCAGAGTCAGAACAAACAAAAAGACAAGGATCTGTACTCATAATGAATCTCAGAGTAGCTGTGCTGATCTAGGACCAGCTCCTCCCTGTCCATACAATCTTATTTATTACAATCTAAAATACAAAACTGATCCTAGATCAGCACTCCTATTCTCAGACTCTTTACAAATACAGGTCTAGGTCAGGAGGGTCTGAGTTCTCAGCAGGGTATAAAACCAGTTATAATTCAGTATGATACTGTAGGTTTCAAGTAGTAACTAATGATGGATTAAACTATGCATTGGTATGGACCAAGCTAAATATAAGTGTTCATTTAGGATGCCATGTGTTACTTCGTTCTTCAGTCTTTTCAATAAATGTAAATATGGTTGTACAAAAAAAATGTAGTTGTACCCAAAATGGTTTTGGTTTTGCTTGAATTTGTATGTTTTTTGCAGCTCCATGTAATTACCATACCATACCCGTACATCATGTTGTTCACATAAACACATCCAACAACAACCATATTACTATGATGTAGGCGCTCAATCTCAAAATCCATGCATCAATTTGCATGACAATCCTGGGATATTTCAGCATCTGTTTGCATTCAGCTCAGCTCCCTTGATAACCAACATAAAATGACTGTTAATATATAATATATAATATATAATATATAAATGATATATAAATGACTGCATAATATAACAGAAAAGTGCATTTTGACCATGATGGAACTACTTGCGTCATCAGTAACGATCCCATTCATCTAATCATTAAAACAAACAACTAATTAGACACCTATTATAGCATGAGTATAGACATGTTTTTATTTATTGTTTAACCAGGTAGGATCAGTTGAGAACAAGTTCTCATTTACAACTGCAACCTGGCCAAGATAAAGCAAAGCAGTGTTAGATAAAGCAAGACAGAGTTACACATGGAATAAACAAACGTACAGCCAATAACACAATAGAAGAGTCTATATACATTGTGGGCAAATTAAGTAAGATTAGGGAGGTAAGGCAATAAATAGGCCGTAGTGGCGAAATAATTACAATTTCGCAAATTAACACTGGAGTGATCGATGTGCAGAAGATGAATGTGCAAGTAGAGATACTGGGGTGCAAAGGAGCAAAAAAAAGAATATATATAAATTAAATAAATAACAACATGGGGATGAGGTAGTTGGATGGGATATTTACAGATGGGCTATGTACAGGTGCAATGATCTGTAAGCTGCTCTGATTGCTGATGCTTAAAGTTAGTGAGGGAGATATGAGTCTCTCCAGCTTCAGTGATTTTTGCAATTCGTTCCAGTCATTGGCAGCAGAAAACTGGAAGGAAAGGTGGCCAAAGGAGGAATTTGCTTTGGGGGTGAGCAGTGAAATATACCTGCTGGAGCACGTGCTACATGTGGGTGTTGCTATGATGACCAGTGAGCTGATAAAGGCGGGGCTTTACCTAGAAAGGACTTATAGATTACCTGGAGCCAGTGGGTTTGGAGACAAATATGTAGTGAGGGCCAGCCAACGAGAGCATACAGGTCGCAGTGGTGGGTAGTATATGGGGCTATGGTGACGAAACGGATGGCACTGTGATAGACTGCATCCAGTTTGCTGAGTAGTTGGAGGCTATTTTGAAAAATGACATCGCCGTCAAGTCAAGGATTGGTAGGATAGTCAGTTTTACGAGGGTATGTTTGGCAGCATGAGTGAAGGATGCTTTGTTATGAAATAGGAAGCAGATTCTAGATTTTATTTTGGATTGGAGATGCTTAAGATGAGTCTGGAAGGAGAGTTTACAGTGTAACCAGACACCTAGGTATTTGTAGTTGTCCACATATTCTAAGTCAGAACTGTCCAGAGTAGTGATGCTAGACGGGCGGGCAGGTGCGGGCAGGTGCGGGCAGCGATCGGTTGAAGAGCATGCATTTAGTTTTACTTGCATTTAAGAGCAGTTGACGGCCACGGAAGGAGAGTTGTATGGCATTGAAGTTCATCTGGAGGTTTGTTAACACAGTGTCCAAAGAAGGACCAGAAGTATACAGAATGGTGTCGTCTGCGTAGAGGTGGATCAGATAATCACCAGCCGCAAGAGCGACATCATTGATGTATACAGAAAAAAGAGTCGGCCCGAGAATTGAATCCTGTGGCACCCCCATAGAGACTACCAGAGGTCCGGACAACAGGCCCTCCGATTTGACACACTGAACTCTCTGAGAAGTAGTTGGTGAACCAGGCAAGGCAGTCATTTGAGAAACCAAGGCTGTTGAGTCTGCCAATAAGAATGCGGTGATTGACAGTGTCGAAAGCCTTGGCCAGGTCGATGAATATGGCTGCACGGTATAGTCTTTTGTCGATGGCGATTATGATATCGTTTAGGACCTTGAGCGTGGCTGAGGTGCACCCATGACCAGCTCGGGAACCAGATTGCATAGCGGAGAAGGTACGGTGGAATTCGAAATGATCAGTGATGTTTATAACAGTTTAGGTCTAGTGTCTCCCCCTTTGAAGAGGAGGGATGACCGCGGCAGCTTTTCAATCTATGGGGATCTCAGACGATACAAAAGAGAGGTTGAACAGGCTGGTAAAAGGGGTTGCAACAATTGCGGAGGAACATTTTAGAAAGAGAGGGTCCAGATTGTCTAGCCCAGCTGATTTGTAAGGGTCCAGATTTTGCAGCTCTTTTAAAACATCGGCTATCTGGATTTGGGTGAAGGAGAAATGGGGGAGACTTGGGCAAGTTGCTGTGGGGGTGCAGAGCTGTTGACCGGGGTAGTGGTAGCCAGGTGGAAAGCAAGGCCAGCCGTAAAAAAAGAACACATAAGAACAGTCATTAGCTGTTGTATATTGGCCATATATCACACCTCCTTGTGCCTTATTGCTTAATTATAGCAAACTTTCTGATTGAATAATATCTAGCACATCTTATCAGTTATGATTATCATGTGCACCCCTTCCTAGGCATCCCTCTGCATCCTTAATTTTTAAGTGGTCCTTCTGTAGCTCAGTTGGTAGAGCATGGCGCTTGTAACGCCAGGGTAGTGGGTTCGATTCCCAGGACCACCCATACGTAGAATGTATGCACACGTGACTGTAAGTCGCTTTGGATAAAAGCGTCTGCTAAATGGCATATATTATATTATTATATTATAATCTCACCACACTGAGCAGTGATCAGTCACTGTCTGGGGGACACTGCAGTGGAAGAGGGGCCCTGTTCAATGTTAGTGCACTATATACGGAATAGGATGCCATTTGAGACGCAGCCTAGGACTGTATTTTTTAAATCTAAAGAATGCCCCGTCTAACAGCCTCTCAGTGTGCATGGGGGTCTCCATCAGCATGGTGTCCCTATCTATGAAGAACATGCAGTCCCCCAGGGCGCACTGATGGAACTATCTTAAACATTACCTCCAGCAGCTAACTAACAAACATGGGTCGGTGTCACCAAACGCATTCAACACCAGTCTTACAATTGTAGTGGATGACCTCCTGTTTATATACACTCTTTTTGTTTGTTTTAGTGTAATATGTGTTTTTGCATTTACATTGATTGGTTAATACATTTTATGCTACACAAAGATAAATAATACACAGTTTTCTAAACTAATCCAATCAGTTGGATGTATTGAACCAGTACTGAGATGGTCATTCCAGTTTAGATGATTGAGGTAGTTGAAGTATTCAAGCTTCCCTGCCCTGGCAGTCATTCTGGAGATTGTGGATGATTAACTCTGTTGTTGGATATCCTAACGCTGGCTGGATTCCAATAGGAATTACCCAACACTTTGCAAGCCAGCATAATGTGAATTCCAGGCCTGATGTGGCCTGTAAACCAGGAGATTCCTAACACCACTGTGTTAGGGTATAACTAGGCCCTCAAAGAAAGGCCTTATGACATATGTGATGTATTGTCATGAAGGCTAATAAGGCTGGTGGAACCATTTCATAGAGGGTTCCAGGAAGAAACCTCCAAAGAGAAAAGGGTTCTTGGTAGAACTCTTCAGACGGTTCTAGGAAGAACCTCCCGAGTAGTGCAGCGGTCTAAGGCACTTCATAACAGTGCTAGAGGCGTCACTACAGACCCGGGTTCGATCCCGGGCTGTATCACAACCGGCCATGATCGGCAGTCCCATAGGGCGGCGCACAATTGGCCCAGCGTTGTATGGGTTAGGGGAGGGTTTGGATGGGGGCCTTTACAAGTAGACCATCATTGTAAATAAGAATTTGTTCTTAACTGACTTGCCTAGTTAAATAAAGGTTAAATAAAAATAAACTTAAGATGATAAAATGGGTCTTGGTAGAACCATAAACAAATAGTTCACATCTACTACTAAACTACAGTGCTGATAACTGATGATATTTCCATGGACTTCACTTGTAATTCGAGGGAAAAAGCCATTGCATATCAGTCTGAGGGTCTTCTGAGAGCTCCATGAGGATGGCCTTGTCATGAAACCACTTTCTATGGTAATGGCTGCCAGGCAGACGGTGGTGTGTCATGTACTCCTTCAGATGATTGTGTTGAACAGAACAGTTGTTTGAAAGTGTAAGAAATTGTGAGTCTCTACCACCCTCTGGTGGGGGTTGTATATACACTTCCATGGTTATTCAACCCTAGACCAATACGACAACAAAAACAGAATGCAAATAATGACGCATTACATATCACACTATCTGATGGGGGAGGTGATAGTTACATATCGGGATATTATTTTTGACGACATATCGTTTCGCTTTGTGCTAGTTGGCTGTACCTGCAACAAAATTCCAGTATTTTTCCTTCATAGCTTGTTCTCCCATCTTCTTTCTACAGAGGGAGCCAATTTATTTTCACAACTTTTTTTTCCATGACTGATCAAAACTTTTGCAGGGCTCTCTTGTCCTTTTGCAGGGCTCTCTTGTCCTTTTGCAGGGCTCTCTTGTCCTTTTGCAGGGCTCTCTTGTCCTTTTGCAGGGCTCTCTTGTCCTTTTGCAGGGCTCTCTTGTCCTTTTGCAGGGCTCTCTTGTCCTTTTGCAGGACTCTTGTCCTTTTGCAGCAAGACACATGATGAGAAATATGTTTAGCAATACATATAGAATCTTGAGTCGCAATACATATAGAATCCTCATTCAGAGATCCTCACTGAACTTCTGGAGAGAGTTTGCTGCACTGAAAGTAAAGGGGCTGAATAATTTTGCACGCCCAATTTTTCAGTTTTTGATTTGATAAAAAAGTTTGAAATATCCAATAAATGTCGTTCCACTTCATGATTGTGTCCCACTTGTTGTTGATTCTTCACAAAAAAATACAATTTTATATCTTTATGTTTGAAGCCTGAAATGTGGCAAAAGGTCGCAAAGTTCAAGGGGGCCGAATACTTTCGCAAGGCACTGTATCTATCTAAATGGCATGGCACAATGACCTAACTATGGAATAATTACCAAACCTTGATAAAAAAATGTGCTCACACCTCCATAGTTGTGAACATATTGTAGTAGCCTAGAGAATCCAAGCAGGTGCAACAGGCTGAACACTGTAGTCATTTTGATCAGACACGTCATTTGAACTCCAGCCAGGTCTGTGGAGGAGATATGTTTGAATGACACTTGCAGCCTGAAACAGACAGCTCTATAAGCCAAGGCTGTACACACACCGTTCAGCCTGTGGGAGGCACTGGCAGCATGTTTAACTTATCAGAGAAGCAGTTATTAACTGCATTTAGAAAAGGATACAACATTTCAGAGCTAATATTTAAAAACAAAAAAGTTTCAAGATAATAGTTGACTATTATTAGCACATTGGAGGGCATCCATGGAGGGTTTAATAATACCAACAATATTGCAACATCAAAACCTGAAAGAATCAGGGGGAATGTAGGGTACATACCCCACTGGTCATTAGGCAGTAATCCACTTGTGCCACAGCCAGAGGGTCTGGAATTAATCAAGTTTTCTGATAGTGGTTCCTGACTTTTCTAAGGTCCAAAATGGCAGTCTGAAAAACACAAGAAAGGAACTTCTCATGCTGATTTAAAATAGGCTCTCTCTCATAATGTACTTCAACAAAATGTGTCTACAACAACAGAAAGAAGTTTCAAGTTTTAAAGTTTATTCACCACGTGCACAGGATACAACAGGTGTAAAACAGTACGGGGAAATTCTTACCTTCAGAGCTCTTTCCAACAATGCAGTGAGGGTAATAATAATATTGAATACATTTTTTTTTAAACAGACAAGAAACACGAGAAAGCAAGAAGAACAAAAACACCTGACAGTATACAAATGTACTTACCTATGTTTCCTCATAGGTGTAACCAATATGAAAATTAAGGGCAAGGTCAACCCTAGCTCAAAATTCAGTCCATTTTTACATTGTAGTCAAGCCAGTGGATATTTATTTGATTCTCGCTCACATCAAGAGGAATGGCAACAACCACGTTAATGACAGTCACAATGATCATTATCATAAGCCAGGATTTGGTATGAAATGAAAAGCAACTGAACCTTAGAAATTCATGACAATGAAAAATAGTAGCCATTTTAATTTGCCAGTATTTGGTTATATGTAATTTCCTACCAAATTTCTAATTTTATGTACAGATGTAAGATCTTAAATTGATCACTCTTTTGATGCAGATCATTTGGAAATTATAACTCGTAGTCTATTTCAGTTTTTAAAAGGCTTCTAAAGTTTGTAATTTACACTTTGACATTTAAGACTTGATTCACCCTAATGAAAAATATATCAACCCCTGCAAAAACGTCTATTCATTTTAATCCACATATTAATTCACATTTCTTGTTGCTACAGGATTATGTTCCTACTGTATCAAACTTGCTAAAATTAAGATCCTACATCTGTATTGCTGCCAGAAAAAAATACCTGTAGCTATACATTTTGATTTTGGTTGCTAGCTCACTTGGAAAAGACTGGATTTGGTATGAGTTAGTAGTACTGTTGTAGCTACTAGTAGCCAGTGTTGCCAGCTTAGTGACTTTATCGCTATATTTAGCGAGTATTCAGACCCCTCTAGGGACACCTTTTCAAAAAAGTGACTAGCGACAAATCTAGCAACTTTTTCTGGTGTTATTGGAGACTTTTGGAGACTCTGATGTGAAAGCACGTATCGTTCTTACTGTTCTCAACGAGCAGCGGGTGCTGCCGTGGGCCCCACCGCGGTCCCAAAGCACTCCCAGGTGGCCCAGACCTCACGCAGCAGTCCCTCCCAGCTGCAGTCAGAGTAGGAGATGTTCACCCCTCTGTGTCCAGACTGCAAATGAATCGCACATGCGGGAAGCCGCTGCTGGCTGATGTAAAGGTAAAATACTAAACTAAAAAACAAAACACACAAAAAAAGCCACAAAAAAACAAAGTAACTCCGCCAGTGTCTCTTTTGTGTCTCTTTTGGGTCACTTTTGCCGGTCCCAAGCCTGGATAAAGGAGGAGGGTTGGAATTGTGACATAAAAAAACAAGAATCGACAGAAGAAAGTTCATTTGTAGTTCTAAACATATTTAGGGTGTTTTTGGCTCACTTTTTTGTCTCTCCCACAATGTTATTCCTCTCTCCGACAGCGTCCATCACAATTACATGCACATGGCCAATTACGCAAATTAGGTGATGACGTCAGTTGGCGACTTTTAGGACAGCCTATAGCTACTTTCCTTATGGTGGAGTTGGCAACACTGCTCGTAGTATCATGTCACCAAATAAAATAGGCAGGCAAGGCAGGCAGGCAGGCAAGGCAGGCAGGCAGGCAAGGCAGGCAGGCAGGCAGGCAAGGCAGGCAGGCAGGCAGGCAGGCAGGCAGGCAGGCAGGCAGGCAGGCAGGCAGGCAGGCAGGCAGGCAAGGCAGGCAGGCAGGCAAGGCAGGCAGGCAGGCAGGCAGGCAGGCAGGCAGGCAGGCAGGCAGGCAAGGCAGGCAGGCAAGGCAGGCAGGCAGGCAGGCAGGCAAGGCAGGCAGGCAAGGGCAGGCAAGGCAGGCAGGCAGGCAGGCAGGCAGGCAGGCAGGCAGGCAGGCAGGCAGGCCTCGACAGGTGTAACGTGATATTAGCTAAATCTAGACCTATTACGATTTACCTGAATGTACTGTAAGGGTATATGACCCCATACTCTTGTTCCACAGCCCTGCTTATCTCTTTGTCGACAGCACATTTTCTCCCATAACATTTAATGGTAGCTTTGCTGAGTTGTCAAGAAAATATGTACCGTTTTGGTGCAGGAAACTCACTGGTAGTAGGCCTACTGCTGGTTGATCGCCTGTGGTTGAGGTTTCATTTTTCCAAACATGATCTGACGTTACTCTATGTTTCAAGATACTGCGTGGACAAGGGTTGTTGGTGTTCATTTTGCTATCATTTGAAACGCTCTGACTAAGTGTAACGTTATCATGTGTTTCTCCCATATCTGCAACAGTTCAAATCAAATGTTATTTGTCACATGCTGCGCCGGACACCTTGCCGTAAAATGCTTAGTTTACAAGCCCTTATTAGCCAACAATGCAGTTCAAGGAATACAGTTAAGAAAATATTTTTTTAAATAAACTACATAAAAAAATAAAAAGTAATACAATAAAATAACATTAATGAGGCTATATACAGTGGGGACCGGTACCGAGTCAGTGTGCGGGGTTACAGGTTAATTAGGTAGTTTGTACATGTAGGTGGGGGTAAAGTGACTGCACAGATAAGACAGTTAGTAGCAGCATTGTAAAAAAAAGGGGGATCTATGTTACTATTCCGAGTGGGCATTTGATTAATAGAAAGAATGGCGCCAGAGGAGATAACTGACGTTTTACGGTGTCCTAACCAATTGCTGTTGTGTGTTTTTTCGCGATATTTGTAACTTATTTTATACATAATGTTTCTGCCACTGTCTTAACACATATTTTTTTTAAATAAAAACGGCATTGTTTGTTGGTTAAGGGCTTGTAAGTAAGCATTTCATTGTAAACTCTACACATATTCGGCGCATGTGACAAATACATTTGATTTGATTAATTGTTCAGCAGTTCCACTGGGAAGACTGTCAAAATGTTCCCAAAACCGATAACTTTCTGGGCGGGTCTAGCGCCAGCTAAACATGAACAAAACCTATTTTAAAATAAGCAGGTAGCTAGCTAATGAACTTTAAAACCAGTTTACCAGCAGATAACCTTCCGATCTGTCCCCTTTTCTTGATGATTTATTTTCATTTTCTTTTTGCGTCTCGTGTGATCACTGGCAGAAATGACACTTAAGGGTTTATCATACTTCAAAACATGTATTGTAAGGATGGAGAAAATGGTGTCCATTGAGAGGGCAAGAACAAGACGTACTGTATGTTAGGAGAAGTACAATATTATCATAAGGAGACATACACTTGGAATATAGAGCGGGAAAAAGGGAGATGGTTTGTCGAAGAAGAATGGTAGAAAGTGTAAGCAGAGGGAGCCATATGCTGGATCGAGAAATGGAAGTGAATGAGGGCAAATGATCAGAGGTGGCAGGTGTGGTTTAGTCCTTGGAGCCCGAGGCTTTGCACTGATGGTCAGGATAAAGATGAGTCGGTGATGATAGGAGTGACCCCTGCCTTTTGGCTGATCCATTTGTGGTTTCAGGGTGGGTGAAAAAGGTGCTGTGGAATCAGTGAAACGAACCAGAAGTGGCCTTGTGATAACTGTTTGTGTTTCTGCTGGAGGTGGAGCAGGTACTTTGCGCCAAACGAATTGGGTCGAGTTATGTGGCTTGTTCTGCTCTCAAGAAAAGTGTGACATTGAAAGGAGTGATTACTGGTGTAGCGGTAAATGTGAAAGTGGACCAACTGAAGGAGAAGATGCTCCTCCTAGTGTTTGTGATGCTCGTCGTTTGGTGAGACGCATACAGGGTGGCGTGAATGGTGAAACAGAAGAGTCATTGTCTGTTCTTTTGAGTTTTGATGTTGGGTCTTTACTCAACAAGGTGATGATAGGATATTTCAGTTAACCAGTATGAGCTTATGTGCCAAATACATTCTGTTGTTACAGGTTAGCTAGGAGTAAGCTTATGGGCATGTGAGCTTATGGGCATGTGGCAGCAGTGTTTAGGAGTGAGGTTCCTAATTGGTGAAAGTGGGCAGAGGGGCATGAGATAAATTATTGTGTAGCATTGGGAAAGAAGCGGTATGTGTTAATTGTAGGGGTGCCCATTTGGGCTGGGGACCAGAAATGTCAGAGAGAGGCAGGTTGAGATTACCAGGGTTAGAGTAGAGCAGAGGTTGTCCTATGCTGAGGCAGTGAAGAAAGAGGGCTAGGACAACGCATTGGCAGTAGAATGGCCTTACTGAAGAGCTGTGACTTTCAATGTGGCACTGTAATAGGATGCTGCATTCCTGCCTTGCTACAGCTTCCCCTGTCAACTGTAAGTGCTGTTATTATGAAGTGGAAACCTCTAGGATCAACAACGACTCAGCCACAAAGTGGTAGGCCACACAAGCTCTCAGAACAGGACCGGCGAGTGCTGAAGCCATTTCCGTGTAAAATGTGTCTGTCCTCGGCTGCAACACTCACTACCAATTACCAAACTGCCTCTTGAAGGAACGTCAGCACAATAACTGTTCGTCAGGAGCTTCATGAAATGGGTTTCCACACAAGCCTAAGATTACCATGCACATTGCCAAGCTTTGGCTGGAGTAGTGTAAAGCTCGCCGCCATTGGACTCTGGAGCAGAGGACACGTGTTCTCTGGAGTGATGAATCACGCTTCTGGTAGTCCGATGGACAAATCTGGGTTTGGCGGATGCCAGGATGCATAGTGCCAACTGTAAAGTTTGGCGGAGGAGGAATAATGGTCTGGGGCTGTTTTTCATGGTTTGGGCTAGGCCCCTTAGTTCCAGTGAAGGGAAATCTTAACGCTACAGCATACAATGACATTCTAGACAATTATGTGCTTCCAACAGTTTGGGGAAGGCCATTTTCTGTTTCAGCATCACAATGACCCTGTGCACAAAGCGAGACCCATACAGAAATGGTTCGTCAGGGCCTCCCGAGTGGCGCAGCAGTCTAAGGCACTGCTTTGCAGTGCTAGAGGTGTCACTACATATCCGGGTTCGATCCTGGGCTGTGTCGGAGCCAGCTGCGACTGGGGGACCCGGTTAGGGGTGGGTTTGCCTGGCTGGGATGTCCTTGATCCATCGCTCTCTAGCGACTCCTTGTGGTGACTTGTCGCATGCACGCTGACTTCGGTCGTCAGCTATACAGTGTTTCCTCTGACACATTGGTGCAGTTGGCTTCCGGGTTAAGCGAGCAGTGTGCCAAGAAGCAGTGCGGCTTGGCGGGGTCGTGTTTCGGAATACATATGGCTCTCGACCTTCGCCTCTCCCGAGTCTGTACGGGAGTAGCAGCGATGGGACAAGGCTGTAACTACCATTTGAATATCACTACCAATTGAATATCAATATGGTTTGTTGAGATCGGTGTGGAAGAACTTGACTGGCCTGCACAGAGCCCTGACCTCAACCCAGGAGATTTCATGTCAGAAGAGTTACAGGGTATGTTCAGTGGTGTCCTGTCATTTCAGTCTGTTGGCCTGAGGTAGGACTAGATAGGTTTAAATAGTGGAATAGGGTGGTGGGTTTTTAATGAGTGTAGGGTTAGATGGTAGGGTATTTGTTTATTTTATTTTTTATTTTTTCCATGCAAAGTCTAAGGGAGTTATACTCCAGTCCTGTTGGTGGCGGTAATGCAGCATTTATTGGATACCAACCTCATCGAGACAAAACGTTTATGCCTACATCCATCCACAGATAGAACACAGCAGTCTCCTAGAACAGTGGTTCCCAACCAGGGGTACTAGTACTTGGCCTATCCACAGAGGGTACTTGAGAAGACTCATGAGACCATAGTTACTGGTAAAATGCACATGAGGGGGTACTTCAGGGGTACTCCAGGCAGAGCAAAATTCAGTTGGTGGTACACTAAATAAAAAGGGTTGGGAACCACTGTTCTAGAATATTGGACCATTGGCTTTCGTACTTTTCGAATTCTCGCAGAGCTCAAGCAATCTCTCTAACTATCAACACATTGAAATGAATAGAGGATGTGTACCGGGAGACGAGTTGGTTGGGAATTGTGGGAGGTACGTTTTCGGGCTGATGGTGGTCACATTCGGATGCCGAACTATCACGTCCTAGTGAATTACGCTTTACGCGGGTAACGCAACTTCCGTGAACATGGTGCTGTCACAGAATCACTGGATAGAACAATGGTTAGTTATTAAACATGTTTGGTGCCTCCACAGATGCATTTATTTACAGGTCGCTAACTTAACATCGGCTTCCAAACCCAATCTAATATCAAAGACAGTGGCCACTGTCATTATATTCAGGATTTTCTGTCATTAGGAGATCTGACGAAAGTCCGATTTTTCTGATTGAAGCACCCACATGCTAGCCTCAGTTACCCATCTAGAATATGTAGCTAACTATAGCATGTCCTCAACCTGCCAAATGTACACCTGAAATGTCTCTACAAGCAATTCAAATGTATTATTATGTTGCACGTACACCAGCCTACTGGTAGAAAATGTTGCAGAGATTCTTTGATGGTGGAAATAAAATGTATTTTAATAGGTAAAGAATACACTAAATGTAAACGTGAAAGGGCTTTATATTCACTGAACACACATGGATAATAACATTTATCCATATTCAAACGTTGTATTTGGACCTGCAGTCATTGTGTGTGCAGGAAGTGCACGCGGTCAGGTACAGTCATGCCTCAATTTCGTTTTAGATTCAAGCCCAGGACTGCTCAGAGAACGACAGAGAAGCTGTGAGGAAAAAGGAGATCTGAAGAACACAGATAATTCCATGTAAAGGCTTTGAGCCTCAGTGGCAGTAGGCCAAGGCCACACGCTGAGGGAAACAACAGTAATAATGTCATGCAATTATAAGATAATGGTTGGCTGCTGGCAGGAGAAAATGTTTTGCTGTAGCCAGGTTGGATGAACTAGAATAGTATTTATTATACCTCTTAGTTTATTATACCTCTTAGTTGTTCCCTATGAATTGAATCCCCAAATGAAACCCCCTAGTCAAGATGGCATTGAAAATGTTATTGCTGTATTGTAAAACTTCTTGGTGAGCAAGAATCCAAGATTCAAATAGCCCCACAAAATCAAAGTTGCTTAATTAAATATCTTCATAAAGAACTGAAACAAAAGAGACGTACAAACTTAGTATTTATGTAGTGGTGTAAATAGGGCTATAAACACAACATTTTCTGTTACTGAATAGGTGATTTTCGAATTGAAGCTGATAGAATTGACTGACTCAACCATGTTTTTTCTTCCCTTAATTCCTCCATTTTTAGTTGGGGTCATTAAAGATACCAAATGCTTAGGAACAAGAACTCACTAAGTTACATTTCCATGTAATGCCTTAAGGGTGTGCAGAATGTCAATATACCACAGTGCTACTGTAAGTAAAACTATAAACTAAAATGCTATGCAGTATATATGCACTCCCTGGAAAATGAAATACAGACAGTGTAGACAGAAAGAATATTTAAAAAAAATTTTTTAGGATGTGCTTTTGACTGTTTATTTGATACATGGGCACTGCATAGTAAGTCAGTATTGTTGTTTTCTGTCATAGTGGAACATCTAGAATTCTATTTCCATGGGAACATCAGCCCTCACAGATAATTCTCTTGACACTGTAGAGGTCTGGTGGTTGCAGTCCATTACCCCAATCCTGTTCACTGTGAAGAACATTTCCATTGAGACATTCACTTCCATGCACTAAAAGAGTTGATGGCCGGTGTTTGTTTTCATGACTTCTTGCTAAACGTGATGTAATTCATCCAGAATAATGAACAGGTAATGTCTTCTCAAAGGCGTAATCATCCGTTTACTTTTGTGGATGTGCTTGATGTGCATCCTATGGATTGAGAGATGTTTGTGCAAACAACTATTACAAACCAATTACAGTACTAGTAATGTATCCTGTTAATACCAAAGACAGATATAATACTCATTTCGTTTTCCCTACGTATTGAGAGTAAGTGATAGGGGGACTAAAGCCAATGAAGAGATGTATCTGAGGGAGGGGGGCGTGACTAAAGCCACTGAAGAGATGTATCTGAGGGAGGGGGCGTGACTAAAGCCACTGAAGAGATGTATCTGAGGGAGGAGGGGGACTAAAGCCAATGAAGAGATGTATCTGAGGGAGGGGGGTGACTAAAGCCACTGAGGAGATGTATCTGAGGGAGGGGGGACTAAAGCCCCTGAAGAGATTTTCCTACGTATTTTCCCTGAAGAGATATTGAGAGTAAGTGATGTAGGGGGACTAAAGCCAATGAAGAGATGTATCTGAGGGAGGGGGGGGACTAAAGCCACTGAAGAGATGTATCTGGGGGATGTAGGAGGGGGGGGACTAAAGCCACTGAAGAGATGTATCTGAGGGAGGGGGGGAAGAGATGTACTAAAGCCAATGAAGAGATGTATCTGAGGGAGGGGGGGGGGGACTAAAGCCCCTGAAAAGATGTATCTGAGGGAGGAGGGGGACTAAAGCCACTGAAGAGATGTATCTGAGGGAGGAGGGGGGAGGGAGGACTAAAGCCACTGAAGAGATGTATCTGAGGGAGGAGGGGGGACTAAAGCCACTGAAGAGATGTATCTGAGGGAGGGGGACTAAAGCCACTGAAGAGATGTATCTGAGGAGGGGGGGACTAAAACCCCTGAAGAGATGTATCTAAAGCCACTGAAGAGATGTATATCTGAGGGTATCTGAGGAGGAGGGGGGACTAAAGCCACTGAAGAGATGTATCTGAGGGAGGAGGGGGGACTAAAACCCCTGAAGAGATGTATCTGAGGGAGGAGGGGGGACTAAAGCCACTGAAGAGATGTATCTGAGGGGAGGGGACTAAAGCCACTGAAGAGATGTATCTGAGGGAGGAAGGGGGGGACTAAAGCCACTGAAGAGATGTATGAGGGAGGAGGGGGATCTGAAGGATGTAGGGGAGGGGGGGACTAAAACCCCTGAAGAGATGTATCTGAGGGAGGAGGGGGGACTAAAGCCACTGAAGAGATGTATCTGAGGGAGGAAGGGGGAGGTGGGACTAAAGCCACTGAAGAGATGTATCTGAGGGAGGAGGGGGGACTAAAGCCACTGAAGAGATGTATCTGAGGGAGGGGAGGCCACTGAAGGATGTACTAAAACCCACTGAAGAGATGTATCTGAGGGAGGAGGGGGGACTAAAGCCACTGAAGAGATGTATCTGAGGGAGGGGGGGGAGGGGCCACTGAAGAGACTAAAGCCACTGAAGAGATGTATCTGAGGGAGGGGACTAAAGGGGATGTACTAAAGCCACTGAAGAGATGTATCTGAGGGAGGAAGAGATGGAGGGAGGGGGGACTAAAATGTATCCCCTGAAGAGATGTATCTGAGGGAGGAGGGGGGGACTAAAGCCACTGAAGAGATGTATCTGAGGGGGAGGGGACTAAAGCCACTGAAGAGATGTATCTGAGGGAGGGGACTAAAGCCACTGAAGAGATGTATCTGAGGGAGGGGGGGACTAAAGCCACTGAAGAGATGTATCTGAGGGGGGGGGGGGGACTAAAGCAACTGAAGAGATGTATCTGAGGGAGGGGGGGGGAGGGGGGACCAAAGCCCTGAAGAGATGTATCTGAGGGAGGAGGGGGAGGGGACTAAAGCCACTGAAGAGATGTATCTGAGGGAGGGGGGAAGAGATGTACTAAAGTCACTGAAGAGATGTATATGAGGGAGAGGGAGGAGGGACTAAAGCCACTGAAGAGATGTATCTGAGGGAGGGGGGCCACTGAAGAGATGTACTAAAGCCACTGAAGAGATGTATCTGAGGGGGAGGGGACTAAAGCCACTGAAGAGATGTATCTGAGGGAGGGGACTAAAGCCAATGAAGAGATGTATCTGAGGGAGGGGGGGGGACTAAAGCCACTGAAGAGATGTATCTGGGAGGGGGGGGGTGTAGGGAGGGGAGACTAAAGCCACTGAAGAGATGTATCTGAGGGAGGAGGGGGGACTAAAGCCACTGAAGAGATGTATCTGAGGGGGGGGGGGACTAAAGCCACTGAAGAGATGTATCTGAGGGAGGGGACTAAAGCCACTGAAGAGATGTATCTGAGGGAGGGGACTAAAGCCACTGAAGAGATGTATCTGAGGGAGGGGGGACTAAAGCCACTGAAGAGATGTATCTGAGGGAGGGGGGGACTAAAGCCACTGAAGAGATGTATCTGAGGGAGGAGGGGGACTAAAGCCACTGAAGAGATGTATCTGAGGGGAGGGGACTAAAGCCACTGAAGAGATGTATCTGAGGGAGGGACTAAAGCCACTGAAGAGATGTATCTGAGGGAGGGGGGACTAAAGCCACTGAAGAGATGTATCTGAGGGAGGGGGGGGACTAAAGCAACTGAAGAGATGTATCTGAGGGAGGGGGGGACCAAAGCCACCGAAGAGATGTATCTGAGGGATTGGGGACTAAAGCCACTGAAGAGATGTGTCTAGGAGGGGGGGACTAAATGTATCCTTGTGGCACAAAATGAGGGTCATTTGATTAATTAGAGTGGCATTGCACCCAGCAAGATGATGTGTGTGTGTGTGTGTGTGTGTGTGTGTGTGTGTGTGTGTGTGTGTGTGTGTGTGTGTGTGTGTGTGTGTGTGTGTGTGTGTGTGTGTGTGTGTGTGTGTGTGTGTGTGTGTGTGTGTGTGTGTGTGTGTGTGTGTGTGTCACAGTGCTCAGCTGTGTGTGCATTGGGCTAATTTGATGCCTGATTGAACCCACTCTAAGAGTATGTAGATTTTCGCTTGGACAAGCCTGACTCCCAGTCCCAGCAGAGCCCACCGCCTGACAGTCCTCCTATTATCTGGAGGTGTTGGAAGTCAGAGCACGGACAGACAACAAAGAGCAGCATTAACGGAAGGGAAGATCAAGTTTTACAGAATCTGATTATGTGCATGTTTTCTGATCGGGAAAACTGGGAGAGTCAAGCTATTAAAGCCACTAGGAAAGTAGAGGAACATAGATGTTTTAATTTAGATCACATCCTTTTGTCATGTTATCAAATGTCAAAATAATGCATTATTTAAAATGAAATAAAAATATATGTTTCAGTATTTTCACTTACAGATATATTTACATTGTTTTATAGAGAAAAAGCAACAACTTTAGTTGTTTTGCACAGTAACAGGCATTTGCTTTGTTGCCACTTGTGGACTGAAGACAGCATTGTGCATACTAAGTCCCTTTACACATCCATTGTTGGAGAGAGAGAGAGAGAGAGGCAGACTACACTCTTGGGGAAAAAGTGGTGCTATCTAGAACCTAAAAGGGATATTCGGTTGTCCCCATAGGAGAACCCTTTGAAGAATCCTAGTTGGTTCTAGGTAGAATCATTTTGGCTCCAAGTAGAACTGTTTTGGGATCCATGTAGAACTCTTTCCACAGAGGGTTCTACATGGAAGCTAAAATGGTTCTACCTGGAAACAAAACGGGTTTTTACCTAGAACCAAAAAGGGCACTCCTATAGGGACAGCCAAACAAGCCTTCTGTAATCTTTTTTCAAAGAGTATAGAATATTGCAATCATAATGTTTTGTTGCAGTTATGCATGTTCCATTTATCTTCATTGTAGTAAGCAACACTCTCGTTCTGACATCCATTATGGAACAAGTTGACAGCTGAACAAAAACATTTGTTGGCAGCTTAACAAATAATTTTTGAGTAATTAACAATCAAAAACATACTAAAGTTGAACTGACTTGTGGATTGACAATCATGTGGAAACATGCGTTTTAATGAGAACCTGATATCCACAGTAAATTCACTCATTAATAAAGTTATGTCCTGAATCATAATAAAACAAGCCATTCTCAAAGACAAAAAGTATATATAAACCATATTTTATCAACAAGTGCACATGACCTCTTTTAAAATGCGAAGCATAAGCATTATCAGGTACATTTCTTTTTAACCTTATTCTCGAATCTAGATATTTGTATTCCATGTTGAAAACATGAACATCGATAAGAGAGCACAGTAAAGTCTTGGTTCTCTGAGACATCAACTGTACTTAGACTCCTCTGATCACAGGCAGAACCAAATTTATGAACATTGCTTGGGAAAGTCTTTGTGAACTTTGTGAAAATAAACACTACAATTATTTCACCTTTTCCCAGTGGAGCCCTTGTAGTTATTTTTGTTATCTTCCATACAAGTAAGAAAAACTGAGCATAATACAATTGAAGTTGGAAGTTTACATACATCTTAGCCAAATAAAATTAAACTCAGTTTTTCACAATTCCTAAAATGTAATCCTTGTAAAAATTCTGTCTTAGGTCAGTTAGGATCACCACATTATTTTAAGAATGTGAAATGTCAGAATAATAGTAGAGAGAATGATTTATTTCAGCTTTTTCTTTCATCACATTCCCAGTGGGTCAAAAGTTTACATACTCAATTAGTATTTGGTAGCATTGCCTTTACATTGTTTAACTTGGGTCAAACGTTTCGGGTAGCCTTCCACAAGCTTCCCACAATAAGTTGGGTGAATTTTGGCCCATTCCTCCTGACGGAGCTGGTGTAACTGAGTCAGGTTTGTAGGCCTTCTTGCTCGCACATGCTTTTCAGTTCTGCCCACACATTTTTCTATAGGATTGAGGTCAGGGCTTTGTGATGGCCACTCCAATACCTTGACTTTGTTGTCCTTAAGTCATTTGTCCACAACTTTGGAAGTATGCTTTGGGTCATTGTCCATTTTCTCCAAAAAGTACTATCTTTGTCCCCCTTAAGCAAAGAGGCACCGAGTTTGAAGGTAGGCCTTGAAATACATCTACAGGTACACCTCCAATTGACTCAAATGATGTCAATTAGCCTATCAGAAGCTTCTAAAGCCATGACATAATTTTCTGGAATTTTCCAAGCAATTTAAAGGCACAATCAACTTTTTGTTAGTCTACTCACTGGAATTGGGATACAGTGAATTATAAGTGAAATAATCTGTCTGTAAACAATTTTTGGAAAAATGACTTGCACAATGTAGATGTCCTAACTGACTTGCAAAAACTATAGTTTGTTAACAAGACATTTGTGGAGTGGTTGGAAAATGAGTTTTAATGACTCCAAGCTAAGTGTATGTAAACTTCTAACTTCAACTGTATGTGCTGACATGTGAGGCAAACACACAACACATTTTTTTTAAAATCTGAAATCGTTGGAGAAAGGTAGCCACAATGTCTGCCATCTAGACCTACTCATGCCTGAGATCAATGTTCTATGTTCTACTCAGCACATTATTTTCAACTCAATATTTTATATAAAAAAATCGAAGTAAATCACTGTTGCCTGAAGGGGTCCTAAAATTCATAATAAAATAGCCAAATGATCCATGGTATGGCGATCTTAAAACAACTCCATATGTCAAGCTTTCAACCACAGGATTATGTATTCATTGTAACCAACTTTCAACATAGACAAACCTTGTATAAAATATGTTGAATTTGTACCTTTTGAAATAACATCAGATCTTCAATGTTTATAAAAAATCAACTATAGTCTGGGCAGCACCTCCTACTGGACAGTTGGTCTATCAACAGCTATTCATTTGGTCTCCCATCCTGGGTTTTAACCAAGCCAAGCCATGCTTAGCTTTGATGTTTGTCACTGACTACTACCAATGTACTAATAATAAAACGATTATTGGGAGAACTCTTAATAACGACATATATTCAAGGTTGCTAGCAAATTCGTTCCCAAGGGTAGGTTTAACAGAGCAAATGAGATGTAACCTTACTTTATAAGTCATATACAGTGCCTTTGGAAAGTTTTCAGACCCCTTGACTTTTTTCACATTTTGTTATGTTACAACCTTATTCTAAAAGTGATTAAATAAAAACAATTCCTCAGCAATCTACACACAATAATCCTGTAATGACAAAGCAAAAACCGGGTTTTAGAAATGTTTGCTAATTTATTAAACATAAAAAACAAAAATATGTCATTTACATATGTATTCAGACTCTTTGCTTTGAGACTCGAAATTGAGTTCAGGTGCATCCTGTTTCCATTGATCATCCTTGAGACGTTTCTACAACTTGATTGGAGTCCACCTGTGGTAAATTCAATTGATCAGACATGATTTGGAAAGGCACACACCTGTCTATCTTAGGTCCCATTTGACAGTGCATGTCAGAGCAAAAACCAAGCCATGAGGTCGAAGGAATTGTCCGTAAACTTCCGAGACAGGAATGTGTCGAGGCACAGATCTGGGGAACGTTACCACCAAGTCTCTTCCTAGAGCTGGCCGCTCGGCCAAACTGAGCCATCAGGGGAGAACGACTGACAGACTGACAGAGCTCTAGAGATGGGAGAACCTTCCAAAAGGCACCTAAAGAACTGACCATGAGAAACAAGATTCTCTGGTCAGATGAAACCAAGATTGAACTCTTTGGCTGAATGCCAAGCGTCACATCTGGAGAAAACCTGGTATCATCCCTACGGTGAAGCATGGTGGTGGCAGCATCATACTGTGGTTATGTTTTTCAGCGACATGGACTGGGAGACTAGTCAGGATCAAGGCAAAGATGAACGGAGCAAAGTACAGAGAGATCCTTGATGAAAACCTGCTCCAGAGCGCTCAGGACCTCAGACTGGGGCAGTGGTTTAACTTGCAACAGCACAACAACCTTAAGCACACAGCTAAGACAATGCAGGAGTGGCTTCAGGACAAGTGTCTGAATGTCCTTGAGTGGGCCAGCCAGAGCCCGGACTTGAACCTGATTTGAACATCTCTGGAGAGACCTGAAAATAGCTGTGCAGCAACGCTCCCCATCCAACCTGACAGAGCATGAGAGGATCTGCAGAGAAGAATGCGAGAACTTCCCCAAATACAGGTGTGCCAAGCTTGTAGCGTCATACCCAAGAAGAGTCGGGGCTGTAATCACTGCCAAAGGTGCTTCAACAAAGTACGGAGAAAGGGGTCTGAATACTTATGTAAATGTGATATTTCATTTTTTTCTTTAAAAAAAATTTGCGAAAATTGCGAAAATGGCTAATAGCCTGTTTTTGATTTGTCATTATGGGGTATTGTGTGTAGATTGATGAGGGATAAAATAATTGAATACATTTTAGAATAAGGCTGTAATGTGGAAAAAGTAAAGGGGTCTGAATACTTTCCGAATGCACTGTGTCATCAATGATACTATATTGCATTTAGATGACAACTAAACCCAAAATCTGACATTGTTTTTCCATTGTGCCCAGTATGTGTGGGAATGCAGGGAATTTTTTTCTGATTTTCTGATGATTTTACCATCTTTATTTCCAACTATGAAATGATTTATATTTTGTTCTCAGAATACTTGGGGAGCCAAATAAAATCACCACTTTTTGTGGAACCCTTCCTTCCCTCTGTAGTGCCCTAAGGGCCTTGGTCAAAAGAAGTGCCCTAAATGGGGAATAAGGTACCATTTGGGACGTAGCCTCTATTACCCTCCGTCAACACGAGGGGACAGCAGCTTGTGACAGCTAACCTCTGGCCACAGAACAGACTCCTACCGCTGTGCCTCCTGCAGCAATGACACACGGACACACGCCGTAAAGATGATTGGGTACAAGACCCTATTACCCTCGCAGCTAGAGAGGGAGAGGGAGAGGGAGAGGAAGGACGAGTGTGTGTGTGTGTGTGCGGGGGGGTGCAGTAAATGAGTAGTGTGCATCCAGCTGTAGCGAGGGGATAATGGGAAAGCAAAGAGGATCATTATCTCTGACAGCCTGCGCTGCCATGCACCTTATTCCCCTCCACAACTCACAGGAAAAAATGGACTGGATGTTTGTGTATGGTGTTGGTGGGAATCTGAACTCCCTTTTCACTTTGTTAATCTTCTCTAAGTCTCCTTTACAGACAGTTGAAGTTCTACACATTCTTTTAGGCATAAGCTTTGGTAACTATGTTTCAGTAACTACTCTGCATTCCACTGAATTATTTAACAAGCTACAGATAATTAGCATGCAAAAAAGACTCAATATCAATCAGCCCCGTTTAGCTTTGGAAAATATAATTGATGATTATTTTTTGTCTCACAAGGCAAATGGGTTCTAAAAGGACACAAGATAGCAGAGAATGGCTTTTTCCAGACATATCGACGCTATCTTACTATGCAATCGTTCTGATGGCTTATTATTAGCAGCTAGTTATCATCAGCACTTTTTTTCTCATCGAAACCTTTGGTATGGAAAAGCCTCCGCATCAGTTTTTAAAGGAACTTGTCACAGGATTGACAGTACTTGCGCTGTGTTTGGGCATTTTTATGGCACCTCTACTATACCCTACCCTTGTGTCTTTCCGCCCACCACAGCAGCAGTCAATGAGGCATTTGCCCCAGGAATCTGGATCCACAAGCTGTCTTTCTCCAATAGTTTGGGAATACCTTTACTGCTTGTGCTCGCAGTAGCGAGAGAGAACAGATGAGAGGTGGCGATAAGGCTGTCAACGTCATTAGCCTCCTCCCTCCCTCCCTCTCTTTCTCCCCTCCACTCTCTCCCTCCTCCTCCCATCTTTCCTCCCCCTCTTTCTCCACTCTCTCCCCTTCACAAGGCAGCCAGTAGAATGTCCTCAGGATTCTCCCCCCACCCCACTAACAAGAATAGGGTTTAGGGATAAAACATATTAAACATAGTCCTGCAGGCTGTAACCAGCCCGGGTGTCTTTTGGAGGGACTCTGGATGGAGAGTAGAACTGCTGCGTTCCCTTGTCTTCATGTAGAGGCTTCTCCTGCCGGATGTTGTCAGCTGCTTGGACCTTACCCTGGGACCCTTTGTCAACCCACTGTAGCTGCTCTTGGCTCGACTGCTCATTAGGCGACGTCTGCTGTTTAAAGTCCTTCTGCTCCCGTTGCTGTTGATCGCACTGCATCAGGTCACACTGCATCAGGTCACACTGTATCAGGTCGCGCTGCATCAGGTCGCGCTGCATCAGGTCGCGCTGTAGTTGCTCTTGGTTTATCTGCTGCTGCAGTAGTTTGTCAGGAAAGGTGGTAGAGGTGGAGGTCGAGGTGTAGTCTCTTTTTCCGGGACACGACAAACAAAATATGACCCCACCGGCAAGCAGGAAGCCGGCAGAGACAAAGGTCACGTACACGGCCCCCCCAGGCTCGTATTTACTGCTCTCGGGCACGTTGATGTCCAGGAAGGTGGTGATGACCTCGTTGGTGAACCAGGAAGCGGGCACCAAGCAGAGAATGCCAGCCAGGATTAAGCAACCCCCCGCGGCAATGGCCACGTGCCCCTTTGCCCGGTGACTGCCCCCCCAGCGGGTGCACTTCAGCCCTAGGGCGGCAAGACAGAGGCCCAGGCAACCCATCATGCACGACAGAACCATTGTCGTCCTGGCGGTCTGCAGGTAGGCGGGCAGCGACAGCACGGAGTACTTCAAGGTGCAGCTGAACACGCCGGTGCTGTACCAGGTGCAGTCCATCCACAGCCCCTGCATCTGGGAGATGGCAGTCATGATGTTGGAGCCCACGTCGGCACTCACCTTCCAGTTGGGCAGCAGCGTGGCCACGGTGGCGCCCAGGACGCCCAGCAGCGCCAGGGCAAAGGCGAGGATCTGCATGGTGGAGGACGCCATCGCCGAGTTGCGAGTCCCCTCCTCTCCGGCACAGCGGCACCGTCACCCTGTGGTGGCCCGAGCCTGGCTCCCTGGCTCCGTCTCTCCCTATCGCCCCTGTGCAGTCTCAGGTCCTGACAGCAGATAATTCCTCAGTGCAGGCTTCAGTGGGCTGTGATAAAAATCGAAATGAGAATTGAACTGAGCGAGCAAGCGTGACGATCAGACGGAGGAGACAGGGGCTGGATAAGGCAGGTGCTGTATGAGGCAGGGGCTTGTGATGGGAAAAGGAAACTGCGCTCTGCTCTTTTTTCTCCTTCTTTTTAGGGGGAAGCGTGTGTGAGTGTGCGCTTTCTGTTTGTCTGCATTTTAACTCTGCATCCCTGGCTTTGTGTGACTGAGTTTTGTGGTGTTCATTTAAAGACTCAATTATGTGCATTTAAAGCTGCAGTGTCCTTCCTCTGAAAGAGGGTTACTCTTTTACAGCAGGCAGCTACTTCACTTCACTTTAGCTATGAGGTACATGCTGCCTCTATACATAAACTCAATTTACAATATATGTCATTGCAGCATATATAAGCTATTTCAATAATCTTTTAGAATAATTTGTAATTTCTCCAATTCTTTAGTTTGTCTTCTATGGTGGTGACATTCTGACATTAAAGACAACATAAATGCATTGTTAAAGTGAATCGTTTGTTTGTAATTGCAGTGTTTTGAGAAAAGAAGCCTCCTTACCTTTTGTGTGTCTCGGACAGTGTGCCGTGGTGCGTCAGTCTCTTCTCAATGTTTTCTGGGCACAAAAGAGATGGAAAAAACACCTAACAAAACAATAGGCTAAGCAGCTCAGTGATTCGCACCTCCTCCGTCCTCCTACCATCTCCTTAGCAACACAACATACAATTCCATCCTTTTCAGTGTCCAGTAGAGACATGGCAGTCGCACATTCTTGTTGCCTGTGAGCTACAATACCTCTAAGGAGAACTAAGTGATGAACTGAGAGAAATACTGCAAAACTGAGCAGCAATGTGCTGTGAGAGTGGTTAAACAACTGGACTAGTATAACCTGAAGGTCATTGATTCAGATGAACAGCCGCAGAGCTAATGTCCTCTCAGCAAATGAGTAGTAATGATAAAAGACAGTAGTAAGCCAATTTTCTTTATCACAGCATATTTAAATGTCTGACTGAAATTTGCAGTTGAAGATATTGTTGGTCCCCTTTAATTGGTTCAATATATTATTTCGACAGCCAAGAGTTTTGAGGTTTGATTTGTCATTGGTGTTCGTTCGATGGTGGCTTTTTGTGGTGTTTTGACGGCGTCACTCAGAGCACAGTATAAACGGAAAGATGGCGAGGACCTGCATCCCCATCCTTTAGCCTTGCAGCTGAGAGGAAGGTGCCACCTTTCAATTGACCGCATGAAGTATGGCCGACTGCAACACACAGATAAGACTGTGTGAACCGCCCCCTCCATTTGTAGAGATGGAACACACACAGCGCTGGTATCCCAACAACAGTCACAACCTATCCTTGAAGTAATCCTCTATCTATATATCCACACACTGTGACAACAGAGGGGAAAGCACCCCATAGTGGCAGACCTGCCCCAACAGGAACGATTACCAGAGGGATAAACAGAAAAGATACATTTTCCTACCCACTCCCCCCCTATCCGACTCTACCAAACTGCCTCCTCCATTCCAACCCCTCATTTTAGGAGAGAAAGACTACATTCATTTGAAAAAAGGGGGAAATATTACTGGAAGAGAAGAGATCATTTGACCTTAGCCAGTCTGCCTACTCCCATTAACCCATTACCATGATATTTTCCAGCCCAGACGATGGCAGGCAGCAGGCTCCCTCCCAGGCCTATACCTACCTAGCCACCCTCTGAGGGAGGGAGTATGGAGGGGAAATGCCACTGTGGTTATTACACAGCTGTAGTCCTCATTAGGAGACTCTTAGCTCTATGTATACACCCCTCCATCCTCTGCATCCCACCTCTACTCAGCAGCATAAAGAGGTCATTCTCAGCGTCCCAAATGACACCCTATTCCCAACATTGTGTTCTAAGTAGTGCACTATATAGGGAATAGGGTGCGATTAGGGACACATTATAGATCCCAGAATACACTGCCCCAAACAGCAGAAGCATCCGGAAGTGAATGACAGCAGGAGTGACAGCAGGAGTGGGTTTAACTCAGGACCAATTTTGGGCTTCCCACCTCAGACAGACAGTTACATTGAAGTCATTAAAATTTCAGAATTGTAGGCTATGTGTGTGATGTGAGAGGACATGGCTGGCTAATAGAAGCAGTGCTCCATGCATTTGTTATTTCTTCTTCCAGGCAAACAGAAGTTGGGCTTTGATACAGAGCCGGTCTACTTTTAGTCTCAAAGGAAAAACAGTCTTGTGAATTTTACACACTGCATCTATCACACTAGTGTTCCTTATTGCTTTGTACAAAAAGTATATGTCTTTTACTACTCAAAATAGTAATATCAGGAAGTAACAAAGATCTCTTTAAGACCTGACCAGATAATCAGTTTTATCACCGTCATTGTATTACCCAGTATTAGACAGTTATTTAGACCTAGAAAAAATACATGGATTTCAGTTGAAATTAGTTTATTCCCAATTGTCCTCTATTATGTTACCAAGAGTTTACTATGCAAGCTACACAGGCAGGTAGGGTCATGCACTTTTTTTTTGGGAGAGTGACCCTGAGGAAAAGAAAACATACAACAAACTACTAACAGAACATCACTGAACATCTCTCATATGAATGGTATGTGATGTCTGGATATAATTCATATCTTTGAGATTGATGTCCTTTACCAGCCTGTTGAGTCATGGGACTACACCAGTGTCTGTGATGGAGTGTTTTTGGTGCATGGTTAGCTCTGAGAAGCAAGGGGAGCATGGTGAGAGGACGGCTGGGTCGCAAATGGCCCCTTATTCACTTTAGAGTGCACTACGGGCCTTGGTCAGAATTAGTCCACTATAAAGTGAATAGTGAGTCTGGAACACAGCCAAGGAGGGAGATGGGAACCAATGCAGCTCTAAGAAGAGTAGAGTTATTCTAGCTCTGTGGTCTCCACGAGAATAGTAGATTAGTGTTATTCTAGCTCTGTGGTCTCCACGAGAATAGTAGATTAGTGTTATTCTAGCTCTGTGGTCTCCACGAGAATAGTAGATTAGTGTTATTCTAGCTCTGTGGTCTCCACGAGAATAGTAGATTAGTGTTATTCTAGCTCTCTGGCCTCCACAAGAATAGTAGATTAGTGTTATTCTAGCTCTGTGGCCTCCACAAGAATAGTAGACTAGTGTTATTCTTGCTCTGTGGCCTCCACTAGAGTAGTAGATTAGTGTTATTCTAGCTCTGTGGCCTCCACGAGAATAGTAGATTAGTGTTATTCTAGCTCTGTGGTCTCCACTAGAATAGTAGATTAGTGTTATTCTAGCTCTGTGGCCTCCACTAAAATAGTAGATTAGTGTTATTCTAGCTCTCTGGTTTCCACTAGAATAGTAGATTAGTGTTATTCTAGCTCTGTGGCCTCCACGAGAATAGTAGAGTAGTGTTATTCTATCTCTGTGGCCTCCACTAGAATAGTGGTCTCCAGTACGTCTCCTTGGTCCAGGATATCCTGCGCCGGAACTACGCACTGTATCGCCAGTGCACCCTCACAGCCCAGTGTGTCCTGTGCCAGCACCCCGCACTTGCCGGGCTAAAGTGAGCATCCAGCCAGGACGCGTTGTGCCAGCTCTAAGCTCCAGACCTCCAGTGCGCCTCCACGGCCCAGTATATCCTGCGCCGGCCATACGTACTGTGTCTCCAGTGCGCCTTCACAGTCCAGTACGTCCTGTGCCTCCTCCCCGCACGTGCCCTGAGTTGCGTGTCATCAGCCCGGTGCTACCTGTACCAGTCCCACGCATCAGGCCTCCAGTACGCTTCCACAGTCCAGAGCTTCCGGCGACAGTTCCCAGTTCAGAGATTCTGGTGACAGTTCCCAGTCCAGAGCTTCCGGCGACAGTTCCCAGTCCAGCGCTTCCGGCGACAGTTCCCAGTCCAGCACTTCCTGCGACCGTTCCCAGTCCAGCGCTTCCGGTGATAGTTCCCAGTCCGGAGCTTCTGGCGACAGTTCCCCGTCCGGAGCTTCCGGCGACAGTTCCCAATCCGGAACCTCTGGCGACGTTTCACAGTCCGGAACCTCCGGCTACGGTCTACGGTCCAGACCCTCCTGAGACGGTCTACGGCCTGGAACCTCCTGAGACGGTCTACGGCCTGGAACCTCTAGCGACGGTCTGCGGTCCGGAGCCTTCAGCAGGGGTTCTCAGTCCATAGCCTCCTGTGACGATCTACTGTCCGATTCCTCCAGCGATGATCCACGGTCCGGTGCCTCCAGCGACGTATCTGTGAGCGGAGTGGGTACTTCGCCCCACACCAGAGCCGCCCCCGACGCCCTATGTCATCCATCGTAGATGCCCACCCGGACCCTCCCCTATTGAGTCAGGTTTTGCAGGTGGAGTCCGCACCTTTGGGGGGACGGGACTGTCGTGCCTTAACCATAGAGAGCTGTTTATTCTCTATGTTGGTTGGGGTGTGATAGTGACTAGGGTGAGTCATCTAGGTGATTAATGATCTATGTTGGCCTTGTATGGTTCCCAATCAGAGACAGCTGTTTATCTTTGTCTCTGATTGGGGATCATATTTAGGCAGCCATTTCCTCATTGTGCTTGTGGGATCTTGTCTATGTATAGTTGCCTAGTAGCGCTGTTAGCTTCACGTTTGGTTTGTGCTTTATTGTTTTGTTTGGTGAGTTTCGATTTATTAAAATATGTGGAACGCTACGCACGCTGCACCTTGGTCCAATCATTCCAATGAACATGACAGCAGGAGTGTTATTCTAGCTCTGTGGCCTGGCCTCCACTAACTGGAGTAGTAGCCGTTGATGTGTAAGCTAGTTCTTATTGTCGCATTCTACTACTCCTTGGTTCCATTAACTTTGTGGCTTGTTTGCGTTTCACTCCCATAATTACTAAGGGACAGTAGTACCTGGTACTGATTAGATGTTGTTATCGCTCTCCCTAATATTGCTCATCAAGTTAGAAGTTCAAGTGTCAAGTTGTATTAGCCGTATGTATAGGATACACATGATGCACACCGTCCTACGGAATACTCCTACATCATCACCTCAGGTTCATTGAAAGAGAGCCATTGATAATGTTTAACGGTGGAGGAGATGATAACTGAGGACTATTGTTTAGCAGTAACAGACTGTTATTCTGTTGTCACTTCCAAGGAAGAGTAAAATTAGATATCCAGCGATAAATTTGTAATGATGGTTTAAAAGGCGGCCCTACCCAGAATTATTTAAATAAATTTGTAATGATGGTTTAAAAGGCGGCCCTACCCAGAATTATTTAAATAAATTTGTAATGATGGTTTAAAAGGCGGCCCTACCCAGAATTATTTAAATAAATTTGTAATGGTTTAAAAGGTGGCCCTACCCAGAATGATTTAAATAAAAAGTTATTGTTAATGTCAACTGGCGAGCACAGTTCCAGCTGACAACGTTTTCACTGCCTGTTTAAAGTTTGTTTTAAAAAGAAATGTTGAAATTGGTCAGACAGCCAAGGAATTTTTATTGTGTTGTAATGAAAATAGTCATACAGTAAAACCGGGGCAATTTAGACGCGTCATTAGTCTGTTATTCATTACAGGTTGCTATTGTGCTTGTTGTTCCCTCTTTAAAGCCTTGTACATACAAGCTCATAAAAAACCTGTGTTGAGCTCATTCAGCAAATCTATTTTTAAAGGGAAAAAGCTACAGTATGAGCAGCCGGCAGACTAACAAAGACCCAGTAAAGTTTTTTTGTGAATTCACTGATGTTTACTGTGATGACAAGCTGTCCAGCAATGAGAAATGTTGCATTGTAGTGCAGTTAGAATACTAATGTGTGATACTACAGATTTAGAATCTTAATTTGATCACTCTTTTGTTGCTGAGGATTTTCCTGCACGGCAGGAAAGGCAAACTTGTAGTGTATTCAAAGTTTAAAAAGGCTTCTAAAGTTTGTCATTTCCATTTTAAAATGTCAGACTTGATTTGCCATAATGAAAAATGTATCAACAATTATTCTTCACATAATAATTCCAGGCCCCCAGTGTCCAGTCTGGAGCGTGAAGCCACCAGCTCTGCTGGTCGGCTACTGTGTAGCAACCTAGCACTGCCAAAAGCCCTGGTCTGCCCTAGAAAGCTGATGTAAAGTACGATTGACAGAACGGTCCCCAAAATAAAAATAGATGGCCGTTTTGGGCTCTAAAATGTGTTTATTATGATCAAGTTTGATCTTCCCAGTGAATTATTTTAAAGTTCCCTACAAATGGAGATATTTGAATTCAATAGTAATCCATTTGAACTACTACATCTGTTGTCATGTAGGACCACGTGCTTATACAGACCAATCACAGGCCGGCAGGCTACCAGGATTACATCGACCATGATCCTTTGCTAGTTATGGTCACTTTCACCATGATCCTTTTTTTTGGTGCCATTCGGCCCCATTTAGCAATATGGCACATATACTTCATGCGCCATCGGGAGTTTTACAAAGGAATATGTGTCAGCGCTATCACCATCTTCTGGTTTTAATGTCTATTAATAATTCACATTTCCTGTTGCCGCAGGATTATATTTTCCTGCTGTAGCAAACTGGCTCAAATTAAGATCCTACATCTGTAGGCATCTATTTGTTGTTACTTTACATTTTCATTGCCTCATATGAAGTTAGAATAGCAAAACTACACGACCAGAGAAGGGGAAAAGGTAACATCTTATGTAATAAGGATTAGTTAAAGGTTTCACCCTACCACCTTAATGCAGTAGCCAGAACACCAGGAGAAATGGAATTTCTGAGTTGAGAGTTCATTCAGTAGGCTGAGATATTTTTGCATGAGTACAGCCAGGAGGCATCAACCCTACCTAAATCATCAAACAGACAGGAATATAAATGACCTATTTATTCCCACAGTCAAGAGGCAATGGCTTCGCTATTACCTGTCAGCAGTTGGATTGATGCAGTTTTTTCACCACCTAGGTACTGCCATGAAATGATCAATGACAGGTTCCTAAGGTAATTGACTATTTTTACACAGCCTAATACAATCAATGTGGATAGTTAAATAACTAGCTGTTTAGGAATGATATTCTTTCTGCAAATGTTATTAATTGTCATGTCATGACATCCGAGTAATGGAATGAGGAGGTAAATGATGGAAACCATGTCCGGCTCCCTGATTGGATAAGCCATAATGCGGGAGGAATTTTGGTTAGAATGGGGAGTGCAAATAAACAACCTGTCAACAAAGTTCTTAGAACAACGATGATGGAAATCTATCCTGCTTTTTGAATCATGTCCAAATTGCTAACAGATGTGGTAGCATACACAAACTGTCACACATCGACATGTCTCAGTCCAACTGTAGATTACTGTGAATAGCTGTGGTTCATCTAACAACATCTACCTAATACGTTGTAATCAACCTCACATGACTTAGAGAAGAAAGAGGGAAACACTTTCAGCACGCACTTACCGCTATTCTATCCATCCAGTGTTCATCCAGCAGCACAACTCACAATGGAACCACATTTCTCCTGTGTCTGAGAGATTGTGTTAGTGTGTTTGCACACACAAACACACGTGTGTATGTGAGTATGTCACCTCAGCGAATGCTAGTTGAACCTTGGACAAGGCAAGCCCATCCCAGGTAGAGGGGGGGGGGGACTTCAGCCCCAGGCGTGATGAATGTCCGTTGTTGAATGCTGTCCAGCACAGCACATCCCATCAGCTGTTGTTCCGAGAGAACCCAGTTAGCTGGAACCTGAGGCAACCAGCTCTCTGCCCTTTGACAGTATCCCAGTATCACACCACACCGTCCGTCTGTGATGGAGCTAGACTCCCTGTTCTCTATGTCTCTCTCTCTCGTTCTCGCTCTCTCTCTTCCTCTGTCTCTCTTCCTATCTCTCTTCCTATCTCTCTCTCTCTCCCTCTGTCTCTCTCTTCCTATATCTCTCTCTCTCTCTCCTCTGTCTCTCTCTTCTTCTGTCTCTCTTCCTATCTCTCTTCCTATATCTCTCTCTCTCTCTCCCTCTGTCTCTCTCTTCCTATATCTCTCTCTCTCTCTCTCTCCCTCTGTCTCTCTCTTCTTCTGTCTCTCTTCCTATCTCTCTTCCTATCTCTCTCTCTCTCCCTCTGTCTCTCTCTTCCTCTGTCTCTCTTCCTATCTCTCTTCCTATATCTCTCTCTCTCTCTCTCCCTCTGTCTCTCTCTTCTTCTGTCTCTCTTCCTATCTCTCTTCCTATATCTCTCTCTCTCTCTCCCTCTGTCTCTCTCTTCCTCTGTCTCTCTCTCTGCGCTGTAGATCAAATCAAATCAAATGTTATTTGTCACATGCGGCCTAATACAACAGGTACAGTGAAATGCTTACAAGCCCTTAACCAACAATGCAGCCTCCAAGAGTTTCTGAATGTCCTCTTCACTTCAGTTTGCTCCTCAATTTATGCACCTTGGTTTGAGAACGAGGTAGCGGCAGTGTTCCCTTCCCTTTGGACTGATGGTCCAGGAGGCCCCAGGAGGATCCCAGTCATATCATGGGTGAATGGCAGGCAGGAGTCGGCTGAGCCAATAACGGCTGAAGAGACCCAGCTGCTGTGCTGGAACACCCCAGAGAGGAGGGCACGGCAGCCTGCCTGTCTGTGAATGTTGCTGCTGTGCTGTGGTCTTTGTGGAGCTGCAATCCCCCTCTATTGTTCTGGGTAGAGAAAAGAGCACGAGGCTGACAGACAAGAGAGTCTAGTGGTACTGGAGGCACTGACTAGGCAGAGGGAGAGGCAGCTCTGAGAGGAGGAGGAGGAGGACCCAGGCACTGCTGACTCTTCTGTGATGACTGCCTTCAACAGTGTGTCAGTGGAGCTGCTGCCTGCAGGCTGTAGCCTATGTGGGGTCGCCAGAAACTGCTAACATCCGATTTTCAGGGATACAATATTTTCAACCTAACTGTCGTTTCCCCTGAAAACCAGATGTGGGGACTCAGCTCAGGTCGTCTTTTTACGCCTGCTACGTTAGGTTAGTGGGCTGTGGTATCTGTGGAGCCCAGCTTCCAGTCCTCATGCAGTCTGCCCCAGAGATAGATCCAGCCATTCCTCTGTCATCCACTTGTCATCTAATCCCCCCGTTGCTGAGACCAACACTTCAGTCTCCCTTCCAAGCCCTTTTTCGTGAAGAGTAGGCAGTAGACACATTGAAGTGTGTTCCACCTCTCTCAGGCTGCCAGGCAGCAGTGTGTTCTCTCTCTCCTCTCTCAGGCTGCCAGGCAGCAGTGTGTTCTCTCTCTCCTCTCTCAGGCTGCCAGGCAGCAGTGTGTTCTCTCTCTCCTCTCTCAGGCTGCCAGGCAGCAGTGTGTTCTCTCTCTCCTCTCTCAGGCTGCCAGGCAGCAGTGTGTTCTCTCTCTCCTCTCTCAGGCTGCCAGGCAGCAGTGTGTTCTCTCTTTCCTCTCTCAGGCTGCCAGGCAGCAGTGTGTTCTCTCTCTCCTCTCTCAGGCTGTCAGGCAGCAGTGTGTTCTCTCTCTCCTCTCTCCTCTCTCAGGCTGCCAGGCAGCAGTGTGTTCTCTCTCTCCTCTCTCAGGCTGTCAGGCAGCAGTGTGTTCTCTCTCTCCTCTCTCAGGCTGTCAGGCAGCAGTGTGTTCTCTCTCTCCTCTCTCCTCTCTCAGGCTGCCAGGCAGCAGTGTGTCCCCTCTCTCCTCTCTCAGGCTGTCAGGCAGCAGTGTGTTCTCTCTCTCCTCTCTCAGGATGCCAGGCAGCAGTGTGTCCCCTCTCTCCTCTCTCAGGCTGCCAGGCAGCAGTGTGTCCCCTCTCTCCTCTCTCAGGCTGTCAGGCAGCATTGTGTTCCCTCTCTCCTCTCTCAGGCTGTCAGGCAGCAGTGTGTTCCCCTCTCTCCTCTCACAGGCTGTCAGGCAGCAGTGTGTCCCCTCTCTCCTCTCAGGCTGTCAGGCAGCATTGTGTTCTTTCTCTCCTCTCTCAGGCTGCCAGGCAGCATTGTGTCCCCTCTCTCCTCTCTCAGGCTGCCAGGCAGCAGTGTGTTCTCTCTCTCCTCTCTCAGGCTGTCAGGCAGCAGTGTGTTCTCTCTCTCCTCTCTCAGGCTGCCAGGCAGCAGTGTGTCCCCTCTCTCCTCTCTCAGGCTGTCAGGCAGCAGTGTGTTCCCTCTCTCCTCTCTCAGGCTGTCAGGCAGCAGTGTGTTCTCTCTCTCCTCTCTCAGGCTGTCAGGCAGCAGTGTGTCCCCTCTCTCCTCTCTCAGGCTGTCAGGCAGCAGTGTGTTCCCTCTCTCCTCTCTCAGGCTGTCAGGCAGCAGTGTGTTCTCTCTCTCCTCTCTCAGGCTGTCAGGCAGCAGTGTGTTCTCTCTCTCCTCTCTCAGGCTGCAAGGCAGCAGTGTGTCCCCTCTCTCCTCTCTCAGGCTGTCAGGCAGCAGTGTGTTCCCTCTCTCCTCTCTCCTCTCTCAGGCAGCAGTGTGTCCCCTCTCTCCTCTCTCAGGCTGCCAGGCAGCAGTGTGTTCTTTCTCTCCTCTCTCAGGCTGCCAGGCAGCAGTGTGTTCTTTCTCTCCTCTCTCAGGCTGTCAGGCAGCAGTGTGTTCTCTCTCTCCTCTCTCAGGCTGTCAGGCAGCAGTGTGTTCTCTCTCTCCTCTCTCAGGCTGCCAGGCAGCAGTGTGTTCTTTCTCTCCTCTCTCAGGCTGTCAGGCAGCAGTGTGTTGGAGTGGCAGTAGGTTCAGGGGGTGGAGGCTTGTGTGTGTGTGTGTGTGTGTGTGTGTGTGTGTGTGTGTGTGTGTGTGTGTGTGTGTGTGTGTGTGTGTGTGTGTGTGTGTGTGTGTGTGTGTGTGTGTGTGTGTGTGTGTGTGTGTGTGTGTGTGTGTGTGAGGTGGGCTGTCTTTATGGTCCTTCACACAGGTGTTACTGTGGCAACAGGAAAATAACTGGCTTGCCATCACACACAGTCTCCTGTTTTCCCTTTAAAGCAATCTGTTACTCATTATGCTAGTGTACACACCTTGCCCCCTCCATCTCCCCACAGTCTCTGTCTGTTTCTGGTGTGTGTGTGCACCCATTCGCATGTCTGTCCACTGTCCGTCCATCTGTCCATCTGTCTGGCCCAGGGATACTGTGTCTCATCCTTTAGATCCACAGTGACCAACGACCAAACTAAGAGGAAAACATACTTTCCCCCTGTAATGTCTACTACTCTTCATGTGACAAAGACTGGCGGACACCCCACACCCACACATGATTAACATCGCCCACAGACCTGTGAACAGAAAGACCTAGAGAGAGGGCCAACAATTATGACTCATTGTGTTGGTGGTGCTGAGAGACTGAATAAAATAAGCCCCCCCCCCTCTCTCTCTCTCGGAGGGGGGGCACAAGCTCTGCAGATAGCATATGAACAGGTCATAAGTCATATCTAAATGTTTAGGATGACAGGAAATTTAAAACGGAAAATGTTCTCTCAGACACATGGCAAAATGTGTAGAATTAGGAAATTAGCTTTAAAACTGCAAAACGTGTAGAACAGTAGAAAATTAGCTTTAAAACTGCAAAATGTGTAGAACAGTAGCTGTAAAACTGCAAAATGTTATTGCGAAGCTGTGGTATGCCACTGTCCACTGTCTGAAGGAGGAGGAATCTGTGTGAGTCACACACAACACTGAAACTCAGGGACAGGATGCTCAGCTCCTGATGTCTGTGGTGTGGCTGTGGTTGTTGTGGCTAGCTCTGGTCCACAGCCCCACAGTCTCTGTGGTGTGGCTGTGGTTGTTGTGGCTAGCTCTGGTCCACAGCCCCACGGCCTCTGTGGTGTGGCTATGGTTGTTGTGGCTAGCTCTGGTCCACAGCCCCACAGTCTCTGTGGTGTGGCTGTGGTTGTTGTGGCTAGCTCTGGTCCACAGCCCCACAGTCTCTGTGTGTGGCCGTGGTTGTTGTGGCTAGCTCTGGTCCATAGCCCCACAGTCTCTGTGGTGTGGCTGTGGTTGTTGTGGCTAGCTCTGGTCCATAGCCCCACAGTCTCTGTGGTGTGGCCGAGGTTGATGTGGCTAGCTCTGGTCCATAGCCCCACAGTCTCTGTGGTGTGGCTGTGGTTGTTGTGGCTAGCTCTGGTCCATAGCCCCACAGTCTCTGTGGTGTGGCCGTGGTTGTTGTGGCTAGCTCTGGTCCATAGCCCCACAGTCTCTGTGGTGTCGCCGTGGTTGTTGTGGCTAGCTCTGGTCCATAGCCCCACAGTCTCTGTGGTGTGGCCGTGGTTGTTGTGGCTAGCTCTGGTCCATAGCCCCACAGTCTCTGTGGTGTGGCCGTGGTTGTTGTGGCTAGCTCTGGTCCATAGCCCCACAGTCTCTGTGGTGTGGCCGTGGTTGTTGTGGCTAGCTCTGGTCCATAGCCCCACAGTCTCTGTGGTGTGGCCGTGGTTGTTGTGGCTAGCTCTGGTCCAGGGCTCCATAGTATCAATTAGGGCTCTATATCCTACTCTAGCTACTGGATGGAGCACGAAGGAGGAAGTGGAGGAATATTTTGCGTCCTGCTTTATGCTCTTCTTCTGTAAATTACTGCTCACAATTTCTAATATATTATCTCATTCAGCATGTATTAGTGCCGTTGCAAAACATTGTTCAACAAGAATTTCTTATTGGACAAGTTCAGGTAGTCGCTCCCCATTTAGGTTCATTTTCTTTCATTTGGTGTCTAGTGGATAAGACCTGGATGAGCTAATAATGTAATAACAAAGCATCTATTATTTATCAATCAGGACAACTCTAGTATAAGAGACTGTTTTTTTATTCAACATTACAGCATTTTACCTTACCTGTACAATTTGTGCTTATTGAACCCTTATTTCACCAGGTAAGTTGACTGAGAACACGTTCTCATTTACATCAATGACCTGGAGAATAGTTACAGGGGAGAGGAGGAGGGGATGAATGAGCCAATTGTAAGCTGGGGATGATTAGGTGGTCATGATGGTATGAGGGCCAGATTGGGAATTTAACCAGGACACCGGGGTTAACATCCCTACTCTTAAGATAAGTGTCATGGGATCTTTAGTGACCACAGAGAGTCAGGACACCCGTATAAACGTCCCGTTTAAATGAAAATAATAAACATTTGAGAATAAATTACAGTTCAGATACATCTGAATAATGATAAAACATTTGAACAATTCTTAAAGTGATACATCAAATCACTTGAAACAAGAAAGAGATGTAAAGCTTTGAACTTAATAAAATCAATTAAATCGAAATGTGACACTTAGTCTTTGTTTTTATGTGTTTATTAACACATGAACAAAATAATATTGAGACAAAATATAAATAGAATTCAGGCAATTCCAATTTTTAATTAACAACTGCGTTTGCCAAAAAATACATTAAAATGTAATGTTTGTGATTAAGATACTGCATCATATTCACAAACAAGAGTAAGGAGGAATGTTATTGAGCATAGGCAACTGTGCTGAGAGCTTAAAGAGTGAAGCAAAACAAAGGACGCTCATACAGTGCATTCGGAAAGTATTCAGACCCCTTCCCTTTTCACACATTTTGTTACGTTACAGCTTTATTCTAAAATTGATTAAATTGTAATTTTTTCTCTCACCAATCTACACACTGGCCTCCATCATTCTTAAATGGAAGAAGTTTGTAACCACCAAGACTCTTCCTAAAGCTGGCCACACGGACAAATTGAGCATTTGGGGGAGAAGGGCCTTAGTCAGGGAGGTGACCAAGAACTCGATGCTCCAGAGTTCCTCTGTGGAGATGGGAGAACATTCCAGAAGGACAACCATCTCTGCAGCACTCCACTAATCAGGCCTTTATGGTAGAGTGGCCAGACAGAAGCCACTCCTCAGGAAAAGGCACATAATAGCCATTTGGAGTTTGCCAACAGGCACCTAAAGGACTCTCAGACCGTGAGAAACAAGATTATCTGGTCTGATGAAACCAAGATTGACATTTTGGCCTGAATGCCAAGCGTCACGTCTGGAGGAAACCTGGCACCATCCCTATGGTGAAGCTTGGTGGTGGCGGCATCATGCTGTGGGGATGTTTTTCAGTGGCAGGGACTGGGAGACTAGTTAGGATCGAGGGAAAGATGAGCGGAGCAAAGTACAGAGATAAAAACCTGATAAAAACCTGCTCCAGAGTACTCAGAACCTCAGACTGGGGCGAAGGTTCACCTTCCAACAGGACAATGACCCTAAGCACACAGCTTGAGTGGCCCAGCCTTAGCCTGGACTTGAACCCGATCGAACATCTCTGGAGAGACCTGAAAATAGCTGTGCGGCGACGCTCCCCATCCAACCTGACAGAGCTTGAGAGGATCTGCAGAGAAGAATGGGAGAAACTCCCCAAATACAGGTGTGCCAAACTTGTACCATCATACCCAAGAAAATTCAAGGCTGTAAACGTTGCCATAGGTGCTTCAACAAAGTACTGAGTAAAGGGTCTGAATTCTAAAGTAAAAGTGATATTTCAGGTTTTTTTAAGTATACATTTCATAAGATTTTGAAAAACCTGTTTTTCTTTGTCAGTATGTGGTATTGTGATGTCATTGTGGAGTATTGTGTGTCGATTGACGAGGGGAAAAAACAATTTAATAGATTTTAGAATAAGGCTGTAACATTACAAAATGTGGAAAAAGCGAAGGTGTCTGAATACTTTCCAAATGCACTGTATTTACTGTCACAGTGTGATCTTGAGGCCTTTGCTCCACTAGGAGATAAAAGGATAAAGTCAAGTAACTGTGATCAGAGCTCAGGTCTTCAGTCGTAGCCTACTCACCAGTCAGAGTAAACACATTAAGGAGATTCATCTTCTAGTCCATAGTACCTTGACCAGGCACTAATGTAGTCAGTGTGATTAGGGTCGAGACAGGTACAGGAGTGTACCTTCTATAGTGTTCATCAGCTCTCCGGGTGAAGTTTCCCTTGGTACAGATCTAGGATCAGCTGTCCCCCAATCTTCTTGTTAACCATTAGTGGGGAAAACTGACCCAAGATCAGCGTCTAGGGGCAACTTCTAGGGCCCCTATAGTGTTGGAATGGCTGCCTTCTGGATCCCCATAACTGTGTCATAAAAGCAGTTCTCATTGACCACAGAGGTCAGGCTCTGCACACTGAAGTCCCTC
Source organism: Oncorhynchus gorbuscha (assembly GCF_021184085.1). Classification (NCBI taxonomy): domain Eukaryota; kingdom Metazoa; phylum Chordata; class Actinopteri; order Salmoniformes; family Salmonidae; genus Oncorhynchus; species Oncorhynchus gorbuscha. The sequence continues at coordinate 17,248,845 of NC_060184.1, forward strand.
CCCAGCAGGGCATTAAGGTCCACACACTGGGGGTCATTATCCTGCCCTCCTGGACCCTGCAGACTGCTAGCCCTCCTCTGGGCAGCAGGATGGGGCTGGTGGGGCCCCGGTCTGAGGTGCTCCTGCTGGGACGCAGCACTCCTCGGCCCGGCCTCCCCTGTGAAGTTGAGTCTCTGGAGCTGGGCCTCCAGGGCACTGGTCAGGGAGCACAGCCGGGCCCTCTTGCCCAGCGTGGCGCCCTCCAGGCTGGGGAGGCCCATGGTGGAGCGGCTGTGAAGCTGGGGCTCCGAGTGGGTGTCTCCCGGGCAGGGTTGGGTTGCACCACTGGACACACTGCCGTCATCAGAGTGGTGCTGGTGGCCTGCAGTCCTCATGGCCTGCAGTTCCTGTTGTCTTCTCCAGGAGCTGGCTCTGACCGGTGCAGGCTGGGTCCTACGAAGGGAGCCTAGGTACTCTCTAGAACCTCTCTCTGATAGGAGGGGCCTACAGGTCCAGTCTCGAAGGGAGCGAAGAGCTTTCACTACACTGGCCTTATTCTCCAAACCACTGGAAAAGACACATATAGATCCATATGAGATCAAGTCAATTAGGCACTGCCATGTTAATTCCAATGTATATATTTTGTTCTTCTCGCTTCTTCATGACAGATAAAACATTCATTATCTCTGTCATTTTCAATGTCACCTGCTGCAGAGCTGGAACACGGTCTCTGGTCTCCCCTCCACCTGAGACTTGGTATGGACCAGCTCCCAGATACATGGGCTCTCTGTTCCTGCTGCGCTCCCCAGGCGGACCTGCACCGCCGACACCGGGACGAGCCAGCGGAACTTGAAGGCCTCCAGGTCCCCTGAGCGTGACGTGGTCTGGAGCACATTAACCCATTAGAACTCCAATGACGTCATATCACATGTATACAGCATGAAGTCACCAGTACAGTTTATCAGACGTGTTTGAGACTCACCATCCTCTTTCTCATCTTGCTGCGCTCACGGTACACCAGGATCACCGCTCTCTTGAAAACTGAGCAGAGAGGAAGGAGCAACTAGATTTTAAGTCAGATATTTTTGATTGTTGTAATAAACACACATTTGAACATATTTGAACACCATATCATCCAGTCAGTAATTCTGGTTCAACTCTTCATTGTAAAAAGTTCCACTCACCAAACAGCATTAGCTCAGGATGTTTCCTCATGCGACCCAGGGAGGAGAGAGGGTTGAGCCATTTTAATGAGGAGTGGATGAGGAACTCTCCCATGGAGATCTCTGTAACCTGGAGAGGAGAGAGGATGACACAGTCTGGGAGGTTAGTGGTTTAAAGGGTTCACTCTGTGATTCATGTAATTGTATAAAAATACTATAATATAATGTATATACACTACATGACCAAAAGTATGTAGACACCTGCTCGTCGGACATCTCATTCCAAAATCATGGGTATTAATATGGAGTTGGTCCCCCTTTGCTGCTATAACAGCCTCCAATCTCCTGGGAAGGCTTTCCACTAGATGTTGGAACATTGCCGCAGGGACATACTTCCATTCTGCCATAAGAGCATTAGTGAGGTTGAGCACTGATGTTGGGCGATTAAGTCTGGCTCACAGTCTGCGTTCCAATTCATCCCAAAGGTGTTCGATGGGGTTGAGGTCAGGGTCTGTGCATAGAATATCATTGTATGCTGTAGAATTAAGATTTACCTCCACCGGAACTAAGAGGCCATCTACTTTGTCTCACAGATCACGTCTCACAGATTATTTCACATACACTCAGAATTTTACATACACTAAATTGACAGCTTGGAAAATTCCAGAAAATGATGGGTGATGATGATGGGTGAGGATAATGATGGGTGATGATGATGGGTGATGATTTTGGTGCGAAAAGTGCAAATCAATCCCAGATCAACAGCAAAGGACCGTGTGAAGATGCTGGAGGAAACAGGTACAAAAGTATCTATATCCACAGTAAAACGAGTCCAATATCGACATAACCTGAAAGGCCGCTCAGCAAGGAAGAAGCCACTGCTCCAAACCCGCCATAGAAAAGCCAGACTACGGTTTGCAGCTGTACATGGGGACAAAGATCGTACTTTTGGAGAAATGTCCTCTGGTCTGATTAAACAAAAATAGAACTGTTTGGCTATAATGACCATCGTTATGTTTGGAGGAAAAATGGGGAGGCTTGCAAGCCGAAGAACACCATCCCAACCGTGAGACACGGGAGTGGCAGCATCATGTTGTGGGGGTGCTTTGCTGCAGGAGGGACTGGTTCACTTCACAAAATAGATGGCATCATGAGGTAGGAAAAGTATGTGGATATATTGTGTTCCGTTCCTGTCCTGTCGGTTCCTTGTCTAGAATTCAACATCTCAAGACATCAGTCACCTGCTGTTCAAGATCGAGTAAAGCTTTACTGGATTAAAGACTCTTCCAAATGGACAATGACCATCTCAAGACATCAGTCAGGAAGTTAAAGCTTGGGTCTTCCAAATGGACAATGACCCCAAGCATACTTCCAAAATTGTGGAAAAATGGCTTAAGGTCAACAAAGTTAAGGTATTGGAGTGGCCATCACAAAGCCCTGACCTCAATCCCATAGAAAATCTGTGGGCAGAACTGAAAAAGCATGTGCGAGCAAGGAGGCCTACAAACCTGACTCAGTTACACCAGCTCTGTCAAGAGGAATGGGCCAAAATTCCCCCAACTTATTGTGGGAAGCTTGCGGAAGGCCACCCGAAACGTTTGACCCAAGTTAAACAATGTAAAGGCAATGCTACCAAATACTAATTGAGTGTGTGTAAACTTCTGACCCACTGGGAATGTGATGAAAGAAATCAAAGCTGAAATAAATAATTCTCTCTACTATTATTCTGACATTTCACATTCTTAAAATGAAGTGGTGATCCTTACTGACCTAAGAAAGGGATTTTTTACAATGATTAAATATCAGGAATTGTGAAAAACTGAGTTGACATGTATTTGGCTAAGATGTATGTAAACTTCTGACTAACACTATACATTTGATGTCATTTAGCAGACTGCTTTACTTTTATCCAAAACGATGTACAAGCAACTTACAATCGCATGATTGCATACATTTTCATATGGGAGGCCACAGCGGGAATCAAACCCACAACCCAGGCGTTGCAAGCACCATGCTCTACCAACTGAGCCACATAGAACCTATATCTTTTGTAATATCACTCATATAATGGTATGACTGGTGGCTATGCTCTACCTCTTTCTCAGGACCACTCTGCTCTGCCACCAGCTGGTCAAACACAGTTCCGTAGTCCTCGTAGATCTTCTGCATCTCATTGATGTGACTGGCCACTTTCTCCATGGCTCTCAGAGCCTCTGATAGAGAGATAGAGAGAGAGAGAGAGAGAGAGAGAGAGAGAGAGAGAGAGAGAGAGAGAGAGAGAGAGAGAGAGAGAGAGAGAGAGAGAGAGAGAGAGAGAGAGAGAGAGAGAGAGAGCAGCACACACCAATAGAGCTCAAGCCTAGCACATCAGACAGACCTGGCAATGGGTGTGTGCTGTGTGTCTTATGGTTTCTGTGTGTGTGTGTGTGTGTGTGTGTGTGTGTGTGTGTGTGTGTGTGTGTGTGTGTGTGTGTGTGTGTGTGTGTGTGTGTGTGTGTGTGTGTGTGTGTGTGTGTGTGTGTGTGTGTGTGTGTACACATCCCTGTATGAGTCTATGCATGCTCATACATAAGCCCTGTCATATGTAGTCCTACCTGTGAGGTGGCTGTGCTCCTCGCTCTCTGAGTCGGTCAGGGAGACCAGCTGTCTGAGCAGCAGGGGGTACTTGAGCACCCTCTGGACTGGCTTAATGAGGTAGGACTCCAGGGTGGATGAGTGCTGCTTGGTGGGGTTTCTCGCCTCCAGGAACTGCTTGAAGGCCCGGTCCGTCTTCGCTGTAAACCGGAAATTAGGACTTAGGCTAAGTGTGTGGATGAATCACAAAAGCAGGTATTGATTCCCTGTCTTTGCACTGGCTTTTCAGATGGAATTTATGATTAACTGAGTAGACTGTATATTTTGGTCTAGTGTAGATGAGAAAGCAGGCTTTTGATCCTCAGAACTTTCACTGACTTTTCGCTTAGATGTCATTTTCTAGCCTATGGTTGAACAGGGTACTACTGTAAGTGGGATGTTCAGATCTAATGTACATGAGGTAGCATAGCTATCAGCCTTACCTCGTTCCAGAACCTTTTGGACTTTGATGTGGTTGGCACAGAAGCCGCTGTAGAGCTTGAAGTGGTCGGCGTAGTAGAGAAAGGAGCCCCCCAGCGAGAGAAGAAGTTTCTGGATGCAGAAAGAAAAAGAAGAGAGAATGCACAGTCACTTCCTGTAAACATCCAACAGGCCTACCTCTGACTAACACTGCAGTCAGTAGGCTAAGTAACATCCTGTTAATGAAACATGAATCTTTCCCACTAGACCTTCAATATGTGTTCCAAATGGCACACTATTCCCTACATAGTGCATTACTGTTGACCAGAACCCTATGGGAATAGGGTGCCATTCACACATAGGGAGGCGATTCACACATATCACCAGACTTGTTGTGGATATACTGTACCTTGAATTGTTCCGGGGTCTCCAGGGAGCTGAAGTTGGGGGAGGAGGCGATGCGCTCCTCCAGGGTGTGTAGGAACACTCTCTGGAAGTCCAGCATCTCAGGCAGACTGCCAAACAGAGACTCCATCTAGTGGAGGGAGGAGATGACAACAGTTAGAAACGAACCAGAGGACAGAAGATTATTGATCCTTAGAAAGCCTTTATGGGCACCATTTAGCTGCTGTACATACACTACATGGCAAACTAAAATGCTACAAAAGTACAGAATAGAAGATGGAACCATGTCTGAGATCTGAAGACTTGAGTTAACTCCCTAACACCCGGGTTCAAACCCCGGTTGTCACACTAACATACAGCTTACTAACAAGTCATAATCATATAAGCACATACTGTAATGTAATCTTATTGTATTTGACATGTGCTTAGACATGTAAAATTGCCTATATTTAGACATTTTCCATGTAGGCTATATTTTTTATATTGCCTACACCCATCTGTACTGTACCTCATCGTGGCTGAGGAAGGTCTCACTCTGTAGAGGCGTTAGGTAGATGTCAAACAGAGAGCCCAGATCCTGAGGGACAGAGACAGAGAACAAACTTCATCAGACTGTGACTTCACCACTAACCGACAATAACATCATCACTATCAGACTATGACATCATAACTACTAGACTGAAACCTCATCATTATCCGGCGGTGACATCATCACTATCCGACTGTGACATCTTCACTATCAGACTGTGACATCATCATTATCCCACTGTGACACCATCACTGTCATATCATCACTGTCAGACTATAACATCATCACTATCAGACTATGACAACATCACTACTAGACTGAAACATCATCACTATCCGACGGTGACATCATCACTATCAGACAGTGACATGATCACTATCAGACTGTGACATCATCATTCTCCTCAGCCTGACACATGGCGTTAAAGAAGAGGGTAAGTAAATATGCATTACACTAAATGCTACTAGAGATCATTAACAAATAGCCACTTAGAGACCATTCATTAACGGGCAGATCATTAATAAAGAGAGACCATCAATTATAAACCCCCAGAGAGGATGGTCCAGCATTCTCTTAGATAGGGCAGCAGAATGTGAGGGACCCGTGTTCATAAAGTGTATCAAAACAAAAGTGCTGATTTAGGATCAGATCCCCTCTGTCCATTCATTACTATCTAAAAGGCAAAAGTGGTCCTAGATCATAACTCCTACTCTGATACATGTCGTGAATAGGCCCTGACCTCTCTTTTGTGTAGAAGTGCTGATCTAGAATCAGGTTCCCCTTGTTCATATCATCTATTCATCCTTATCTAAAAGGCTAAATGGATCCTAGATCATAACTCCTACTCTGAGACACTTGGTGAATAATGGGCCAGGTATGTACCTTGACGTAGGACTTCTCTGTGTCCACCAATTCCTGTATGACCTTACAGAGCCTCTCAGAGATGGACATGTGTCTGGGGCAGGGGGGCTTCAGGGTCTGGGGAATGGGGGGCTCCATGGAGTAGGGGTTCCTCTGGCCCTCCACCACCACTGCCCCCGCTGCCCCACGGCCCTCTGGGAAGGTCTGGTTCAGCGAGCACACCGTCTCAACATGCTGAGGAAACAGAAGAGAGATGAGTCAGGAGAGATTCTCATTTCAGCTCTGAATATCAAATGACTGCCCTTTACTCTGGGGAGTTAAGTTACAACTCAGCCCTGAATCTACTGCGACAAGCACCTAATCATAATGCCAGTTAAAATCATCGACCCCTTCTGTAGTTCCGAGAGCATGTCTGTCAAACCTCTGTATTTGGAGAGGCAGAAAGTGCACAGAGAGCCAGGTCTATATCCTAAATGACATCCTATTCCCTAATAGTGCACTACTTTCGACGAGGGCCCATGGGTTTAAGCCAGGCTGCTGTATCATGGGCAAAACAGGATCAAAGAGATTTGGACACTGTGGGTAAACACTGCTATTAAGTTTTTCATAAGACATGAGACAGAGCAATTACAGCATGATATCTGATACATAACCGGGAGTCTAGTTACTGAAACAGCATGTCACATCATATACTTCCATCCATCCACATTGACACCATTTTCACTCAAAGATGTTCAGTAGATTTGCCAAAGAAAGGCAGCACAATCGGCGGTAAACACACACACACACACACACACACCAGGCAACCCCCGGTAGCAGGAAGGATCCCGAGCCAGAGCTTTGCCCATTTGTCATCATAATTTCTCCTGTCAGGCTATAATAAAGTGCTGACAAACTGATAAATCCCTCTGGTTAGGACTGTTGTGCTGTGCTGCAATCCAGCTTTAAAATACCCTCTAAAATAGAAGCAAACGTGGACAAATAAGGTGAAAATAAGCATGAACATTTATGGGCTTATTATTTCCTGTAACATGTGTTCTTTGTGTATCTCTCAGGAGCGTGTTGCCTATGTATCCTATAAGTTGTACCTACAGTAAGACCTGAACAGTAAAAACTCTCCTTCCCAAGCAATAACACCAGAACAACACTAGCTACAGTACCAATGCATAATCAGTGCAGTACAATACAGCAGGTCAATTCAAATTGAAGTCAGTCAATTCAGGAAATAAACTCAAATTCCAATTCAGTAATTGCATCTGTTTTCAATGATTTCTCAATAAACTGAAAAGGAGAAGCTAATTATTTGAAATGTTTTTTTGAATTTGAAATGTTTTAACTCAAATCACTTCCTGGATTGAGTGACTTCAATTCGAATTGACTCCAACCCTGCAGTACAGTAACTACAATAGAGAGAGGCATTACATTACAGCAGCTACAGTAGAGAGAGGCACTACATTACAGAAGCTACAGTAGAGAGAGGCACTTCATTACAGTAGCTACAGTAGAGAGAAGCACTACATTACAGTAACTACAATAGAGAGAGGCACTACATTACAGTAGCTACAGTACAACCAGCAGAGTGATGCTGTTGGCTGCCTGCTCGCGGGCCACACAGGAGATTACCTCATCCAGCAGCCCAGCCAGCATGTCCTTCAGGGACTGTCTGAGAGACGGCAGGGAGAAAGTCCCAGGGATGAAGTCCCCCACCCCCACATCATCCTCCTGGGACAGAACCCAGCACATAGCCCCGCTGGGGGAGCTAGATAGAAACAACATGCTACACGCCTGGCTGGGCGTTCTGACCTCCGCTGGTAGCCATTCATCCCCGGAGTTTGTCGAACCTGAGCCAGTACTCTCCTGGCCACTGATCTCATTTTAGCAGGTGCTCTGATCACCAACACAGGACACGCCATCAAACACACCATGCTGCTCTTAACCTGAGACACACACACACACACTCCATCTCACCTGGCCGAGCTGCTCCGTCCCATCAGCGGGTTGTGGTTGTTGTGACAGCTCCTGAAAGGGAGACGTTACAGAGCATTCTGGAAGCTCCTGGGGCAGCAGCACATCTGAGAGATAAGCAGACAGGACAGTATGATTCAAGATGGGCCAGAATGCTTGTGCACAAACACACACACACACCAACACACACACACATACAGGTGCTGAGAGGGAATTCCTGGTTTAAAGCACTGGAGGCAGTTTTACAGCAGTCCGTTGGATGAATGGTGGATGTTCTGTACTGGCGGGGAGGTTAAGTGCACCTGACTGGTGTCAACCACCATCGATCTGGCTTCACTACAAGCCCAGCAGGCAGGAGCAATTCATTTGGCCTCGCACCTACTCTCGCAGGGGTCTTATACAGCTTACTTGGCCTCACACCAACAGGAATAAACAAGTTTTTATCATCTATTTGAAACAGAGTAGAGACTATCATTATACACTGAGTGTACAACACATTATGAACACCTGCTCTTTCCATGACATAGACTGGTGAATCCAGGTGAAAGATAAGACCCCTTATTGGATTCCTTATTAATGTCACTTGTTAAATCCACAATCAGTGTAGATGAAGGGGAGGAGACAGGTTAAAGAAGGATTTTTAAACCTTGAGACAACTAAGACATGGATTGTGTACGTTGTCAAGAACTGCAACGCGGTTTTTCACTCTCAACAGTTTCCTGTAACTCAATATTAGGAAGGTGTTACCTAATGTTTGGCACACTCAAGTGTAAATTCAGTATCAGTTTTTCAACAATATATATAAACTTTGTTTGTCAGTGATTTAACGATGGCCTATGCTCATGCCAGTAATCAGTGATCTAATCACATACTATTGCATGATGTAATGAAGACAATAATGATCCTAGCTAGCTCCATCATGGAGTGACCGTGCTGCGCTGCCCAGACCAGTCAGACATGCCAGCTGTCTTCACATCCTCTTAATTGAATCAGCATGAGGCATTTGAATGTCTCCAGCCAGGCCTAAACACCCTGTAGAATTGGCTGGGCAGCATGGCATTCCCCTCCACAGACACACTGGCTGATTAATGATACTGCTGCCTGAGGCCCTCTCGTGCTGAAAAATGAAAACCTACCGGTAGAAGACACCGAATGCCCTCCAGTAAACCAAATGTTGAGTTAGTTCAAATAGGTTAAGAAGTACCCCAATGTCCATAATAGTATCTGTATGAAGATGAGGAATGTGAACTTTAGAATCTTTAGAACAAGAAGTCCCGTTTTGAAACGTAGTCAATAAAGTGGTGAATTGGGAGCTTTAACAGTGTGAGGGCCTTCTTGTTCTATACTAGTATTCTTTATTAGCCCAGCACCTATGTTTTTAAGGATGTGCGTATGACCACAAACTTTTCTATAGAATGTGCTTTTTATACCTGTAGGCCAGGGGCCACAGTGGCTGGGTGGCGGTGGTGCTGGCTGCCAGGGGCCACAGTCTGACCAGACAGAGGTATGGTCCTCAGTGGTCGTGTCCTCTCGTCTGAGCAACAGATGGAGGGTCTGGTGGCTGAACAACAGGTGCGTCAGACCCATGTCCAGGGAGGACACACTGGTCCCATTCAGAAACAGGATCTCATCCCCCGCTCTCAGACCTGAGGGAAAGAGACATTACTAATCAGGCTGTTAGTGTTTGTTACTAGGTAAGATACATCATCTGTATTGTGTGTTCTATTCCTGAAATAAAGTCTGTTTATTTATGTTAAATAATTAATTGAATTAAGCTGCCTTCTTGAACCACCTTTACTATTGCAGTTTTACATTCCTAGGACAGTAGTGGTCCAGACAATTCTTTACATCTTGGTCAGAGCGCCAGCACACCATAACTATGAATTGACGTACCTTCAGTGAAAGCCAGTCCCTCTGGAGTGACCTCACTCACATAGACATGGCCTTTCCTGGTTCCGTCTACATGGCCCATCACAGCAAAGCCTACAGGTGGGATAGGTCAGAGGTTAAAACAGTAACACATGATATTATACTGTAATAAGGTAACCGAAGTGTAAATAAGCATTTTTTTGCAAACACACACACACAGACACAAACAAACGCACACACACAATCCCCACTACACACAATCCCTACTCACCAAAGTCCACTGCTGTGTCTGGGCGGGACAGTTGTATGGTGAAAACGTTGAGCGGGAAGACCTCTAGCTCATCATACACCTTTCAGAAGAAGACCATAGAAGAGTGAAGAAGAACTCATCAACACATAATCAATGTACTTCCTAAAGGGGCAAGAAATGTTGTCTCTGAAACAAAATGATAATAATCCTGGAATTATGGTTTAATATTGAAATGTATTGACTACGAGATAACACAATAAGTGACTGAATAAATCAGTGAATGCTTACCAGTGAATTGCTACTGTATAGCTGGGGCCTTACCAGGTCTCGTAGTGGGTCTGTGAGTGCTGGGGAGCTGGTCTCCGTGTCCTGACCCACCAGCCTTCTCACATGCAGGCAGTGCTGGCTCGGGTCCAGGTGCCTGTCCTAGTTCAAGACCCAAGTGAATGAGTCAATGTGCGACCCAAGTGAATGAGTCAATGTGCGACCCAAGTGAATGAGTCAATGTGCGACCCAAGTGAATGAGTCAATGTGCGACCCAAGTGAATGAGTCAATGTGCGACCCAAGTGAATGAGTCAATGTGCGACCCAAGTGAATGAGTCAATGTGCGACCCAAGTGAATGAGTCAATGTGAATGAGTCAATGACCCAAGTGAATGAGTCAATGTGCGACCCAAGTGAATGAGTCAATGTGCCCAAGTGAATGAGTCCAAGTGAATGAGTCAATGTGTGACCCAAGTGAATGAGTCAATGTGAATGAGTCAATGACCCAAGTGAATGAGTCAATGTGCGACCCAAGTGAATGAGTCAATGTGCGATGAATGAGTCAATGTGCGACCCAAGTGAATGAGTCAATGAGTCAAGTCAATGCGACCCAAGTGAATGAGTCAATGTGCGACCCAAGTGAATGAGTCAATGAGCGACCCAAGTGAATGAGTCAATGAGCGACCCAAGTGAATGAGTCAATGTGCGACCCAAGTGAATGAGTCAATGAAGTGAATGAGTCAATGAGCGACCCAAGTGAATGAGTCAATGAGCGACCCAAGTGAATGAGTCAATGTGCGACCCAAGTGAATGAGTCAATGAGCGACCCAAGTGAATGAGTCAATGTGCGACCCAAGTGAATGAGTCAATGTGCGACCCAAGTGAATGAGTCAATGTGCGACCCAAGTGAATGAGTCAATGTGCGACCCAAGTGAATGAGTCAATGAGCGACCCAAGTGAATGAGTCAATGTGCGACCCAAGTGAATGAGTCAATGAGTCAATGTGAATGAGTCAATGAGCGACCCAAGTGAATGAGTCAATGTGCGACCCAAGTGAATGAGTCAATGTGCGACCCAAGTGAATGAGTCAATGAGCGACCCAAGTGAATGAGTCAATCTGTGACCCAAGTGAATGAGTCAATGTGCGACCCAAGTGAATGAGTCAATGTGCGACCCAAGTGAATGAGTCAATGTGCGACCCAAGTGAATGAGTCAATCTGTGACCCAAGTGAGTGAGTCAATGTGCGACCCAAATGGCTCCCTAATCCATAAGTAGTGACCTACTTTTGATCAGGAAACAATGAGGCCACGTCCAGAATGCCATATTATTCCTTATGTTGTGCACTACATTTGCACTACACCATTGCACTACTTTTGACCAATACCCATAGAGGGCTGTATTTAAAAGTAGTGCACTATATAGGGAATAGGGTGCCATTAGTGACATCGCCTCAGTGTGTCAGAAATGTTCAGTGTCTTCAGCTACGGTAGCTAGCTACACTCCCGCACAATCATTAACACTCTTCATGTTCCCAATCAGCTAAAATTATGCTGTAGTGAATGAACTTTCTATGGAGAGAAAGCATGAATTATTGAGGAATCCAGAGCAATTAAACTAGTAGCTGTTCTGTACAATTCTCTTCTATCATTCCCGGTTTGCCTTTAACATCCATATCAGTCACTGGAGTATTCACCGCAAAATGCTGACTTCAGAGTTAGGAGAGTGTTGAAATGTATTAATAATGAGGCGATAGATGCAGTATGCTTACCTTACAGGCCAAAGATAGCACATCTGATACGAGGAAATCGGGTTTGATGTGCAGAGTAACTGTTTGGCTTTCGGGCATATTCACACAGACTGGAGGTTCCAAACTGCTGAACCAAGGGTTGCCTTTAGGTGGTGCTATCAACTGCACTTTGGCAAGAGCGTCCAATCTCTGTTACGGAGAGACAAAGAGGGAGGAGTTCATTTAGGTTTCTTAACTGACAAAAGGTATTTTATAAATAGGTGTTTTATATTTAATTAATTAAATAATTAAATCAGGTATAAAACATCTCTCTTGGCATTGTGGTGAAAAGTTCTGAATTCTGTGACTTTTGCCACATTAACTCACATTAACAAAAATCTATCAATTGTGGATGTTTAATTAAAACCCCAACAGAAACGTGTGTTTTCATGCCAGTCTCAGCTGACCTATGTGTCTATCGAACTAAAGCCAAAAGACATTGAAAGCACACAACAACAGGTCTGTGTGGGGGGGGGGGGTCCCATTCTCTGGCCGTACAGAGGGCTGTCACTAGGTGACAATGGAATTCTCCGTCGGCCTAACCCCCCCATCCCCCAGACCCTCGAAGGGCTCTTTGCCCTCCTCACGCCTGCCTGTTTGCATGAAGCAGGGTCAACATACCAGGATGCTGCTGTGACAGCTGTGCTAACCCCGACCCCGTGTGAATAGAAATCCCCCCCTCCATTCCTCCATCCCACCCCCCTCACTGTCCCCCTTAGGCTGAGATTGATCAACAACAATACTCCTCGACTAGGTCCCAAATGGCACCCTATTCCCTATATCGTGCAATGCCCATAGGGCTCTGGTCACTATGTGCCCGGGTCAAAAGTAGTGCACTATATAGAATATATGGTACCATTTTGGATGCACTTCTCCCTAACACCTGGTTCTAGAGCAAACATAGGGGCATTATTTGGAAACTTTCTTCAACAAAGAAGAAAAAGGTTGATGTATCAAATGTATCCATGACAACCTAAAGTTATTGAATAGAATATTGCAATGTGGTTAGCTAGTGAAAGATGAAGTGTTCACATATTTCCACTGGTTGCAGAAATGATGAGTTAACATGTTGGAAAATGTTTTCCGGACAAAGTGCTTGCTGTACCTCAGAGCTGCTGTGGTTGAGGACATGGCCAGCAGGCACTCCAACACTTTGTCCTTCAACAACCTGCAACATGGAAAACACACACATTCATAAGTGACCAAGGAGCAGAATGCACACTAAAAAATAACTACCTGGTCTATATTTACATATCTTTTAAAATGATCTCTCTAAAACCAAAGGTTTTGATACTATTCGGATCCAGACTGAGACCTAAATCAGCCTCGGGAGGATCTATGGGAAGAAATAATGGGTTTGGTGATGTTGAAATTACAGGTCTGGGAGTCAGGCAGATGGAACGGCCCTCATCAGGCTGGCGGGGATGGAGACTGTCTCCCCTACACCAAGATACCAGTCTGCCCTCAGCAGGGATACCTCTACCACCACCAGCAGCAGGCAGGACCACCACAGAGACAAGATACATTACCTGTGTCAACAAATGCCAACAGCTTACTGGAACTAAACAACAATCGCAGTACAAAGGACTCAAAATGCATGAATGAGCATTCAGTCATTTTACATCTGTACCTTTTCTGACTGGTTGATTTGACTCGCTGACATTACAGCTCTCTGGAAGCGATTACAAGGCTCTTAAAGTGATCAACCCCCAATCACCATACAATAAAAACAAACTGCTGTGCTAGCAGAGAGAAGGGGGTAGAGTAGATCCCCTTTGGTAAATGTGGGGCTGTAGGACGTTTAGTGGGACAGCACGGCGGTTTACACAGACCATCTGTTTGTCGCCATTGGGCTGGCATGCTGCAGCTTACAACAATTAACCACATGTGGCTTCTAATGTCTGTTCCATCTCTGTTCCATTGAGTGGTCTAGCTGGCCTCTATAGTGAGATTATGCTTTCTCTGACTCAGCCTCATAACAAAGAACTTCACTGCTGGGAGATTTCTTCCTATCTGCCCCATGACTACGGAGGGAATCATGTACGGATTTGGGCACTACTGTACGTTTGACCTGTGTACAGAGATCAGAGGCCGTCATGTTATACACTGAGTGTACAATACATTATGCTCTTTCCATGACAGAGACTGACCAGGGGAATGCAGGTGAACACTATGATGCCTTATTGATGTCACTTCAATCAGTGTAGACCAATGGGAGGAGACAAAGGATCTTTAAGCCTTGAGACAATTGAGACAGAATGTGTATGTGTGCCGTTCAGAGGGTGAATGATCAAGACAAAAGATGTAAGTGCCTTTGAACGGGGTATGGTAGTAGGGTGCCGGGCGCACCGGTTTGTGTCAAGAACTGCAACGCTGCTGGGTTTTTCATGCTCAACAGTTTCCTGTGTGTATCAAGAATGGTCCACCACCCAAAGGACATCCAGACAAGTTGACACAACTGTGGGAAGCATTGGAGTCAACATGGGCCACCATCCCTGTAGTCACTTTTTACACCTTGTAGAGTCCATGCCCTGACGAATTGAGGCTGTTCTGAGGGCAAAAGGGGGTGCAACTCAATATTAAGAAGGTGTCTTTAATGTTTGGTATACTCAGTGTATGTGTGTGTGTATTATATTACATAGTGACCATCTATTACCGTGATAGTTCTGATTACCCAGGCCCCCCTGGGCATTACCAACGTATGCTGCCTGGATCAGCAGCATATGGACATGTGAGTTAACAGACTCCAGGTGTGACTGTGAGATGTATCTTTCAGAATGTCAACACAGAGCATGTGCAAGGGGGTGAAGTGGGCTTACTATGTACATCCTATCATCATATTATACAAGTCAATCTGTCGAATGTAATGTCCCACTGACTGGACAGAACTAAACAATGATGGTGGGGAAGAGGGGCCCAGTGTGGCTTGTCCTTCACAGGAGTCCTAAGGATAACAGATCCTATCAACATCCCAAAATAGACCACTCTCTGAAGGCTAGCTGTTTATCAGACAGAGACAGAGGGAGATGCAGGCACTAAAGCTGGGATATGGGCTGGGGGCTTGGACAAGGACAGTGGTTGGGGCTGCAGCAGGGGCTGGGAAGGCTGGGGAATAGTGCTGGGGCTGATGCTGGGATAGGGGCTGGGGAATAGGGGATTGGGCAGGGACTAAGACAGGGGCAGTGGCTGGGACAGCTGGGGGCTGGGACAGCTGTGGGCTGGGATAGGGGCTGGGACAGCTGGGGGCTGGGATAGGGGCTGGGACAGCTGGGGGCTGGGATAGGGGCTGGGACAGTTGGGGGCTGGGATAGGGTCTGGGACAGCTGGGGGCTGGGATAGGGGCTGGGACAGCTGGGGGCTGGGATAGGGGTTGGGACAGCTGGGGACTGGGATAGGGGCTGGGACAGCTGGGGGCTGTGATAGGGGCTGGGACAGCTGGGGGCTGGGATAGGGTCTGGGGCAACTGGGGGCTGGGATAGGGGCTGGGACAGCTGGGGGCTGGGATAGGGGCTGGGACAGCTGGGGCCTGGGATAAGGGCTGGGACAGCTGGGGGCTGGGATAGGGGCTGGGACAGCTGGGGGCTGGGATAGGGGCTGGGATAGCTGGGGGCTGGGATAGGGTCTGGGGCTTGGACAGTGGTGTTGGAGAGTACTGACTTGACTTCAATGACTGATGATGAGAATTTCAGCAGGTTGCTAACTACTGCCCCTGACCGGGGAAAACAAAACAACTCCCTCAATCATTGCCTCAGTTTGGAATGTTCGCAAACGACGTACAGGAAAGATAGCTTTACGATGAGCAGGAAAATGTTGCAAGTTCAACCCTGTCCGTCTGGCTAATTTATGGGTTGGCGAGGAGTCAGTTAGTGCTTGAAACACATTCCACTTCTTCTCTGCTGGATTTATCAAACATGCTCTCTGTTCAAAAAGCCTCCAGAAACGTGCTGTCGGGTCCGGAGGCAAGAGGTCTCTTGTAAAAGATTGTTTATACAGGTGATAAAAAGGAGAACGGGGAAAAAGGCAAACATGGGCGCCACAGCAAATGGGGTAGCAGGGGGTAACCCGCACAGATCTGTCCCAGCTGACAGGTTATGGGGTAGCAGGGGGTAACCCGCACAGATCTGTCCCAGCTGACAGGTTATGGGGTAGCAGGGGTAATCTGTCAGCACAGATCTGTCCCAGCTGACAGGTTATGGGGTAGCAGGGGGTAACCCGCACAGATCTGTCCCAGCTGACAGGTTATGGGGTAGCAGGGGGTAACCCGCACAGATCTGTCCCAGCTGACAGGTTATGGGGTAGCAGGGGGTAACCCGCACAGATCTGTCCCAGCTGACAGGTTATGGGGTAGCAGGGGGTAACCCGCACAGATCTGTCCCGGCTGACAGGTTCAGTTAACCTAATAAAGGCTTTGGGAGGGTAATCCAGAGGTTTATCGAGTACAGAACATTATCTGCCTCCTCAATGAGTTATTCTTTACTTTGACCACTCACGTGGGAGTGGGAGGTTCTAGGGAGGTTGTAGGAAGGTTGTTGTGAAGTTGTAAATAGGTTGTAGGGCGGTTGTAGGGAGATTGTAGGCAGATTGTAGGGAGGTTGTAAGAAGGTTGTAGGGACGTTTTAGGGAGGTTGTAGGAAGGTTGTATAATACCTGGGACATGGACTGCCTCTTCTCCTTGCTGCGTTTGGTCAGGGTGTCCAGACCCTTGAGGGAAGAGAAGATACCCCTCTTGTTCCGTGGCTCCCGGGAAAGAGATTGGCAACGCCTCCGCAGGGTGGCCTCGTCACGGGTGCAGATCTGACAACAGACATTAAAAGACATCACTTCTGTGGTTAGCGACTTATTTTATCTGTATAAATTTCTGTCCAGAGAACAGGCTGATGTTTTTTGATCATAATAAATATAGCAGCATTCAATAACATTCTTAATCGCTTTCTTAAACGGGGATAAATAACGAGTTTTCAATGGAACTGGTCCAGAGAACGTGTGAAATGTCAATGTCCCAAGTGGAGGGTTGATATGGGTGTAAAGCAGTAGATCACCAGGGCATGAAAGGAGGAGACAGAGAAGATCCCCAGGCGTCCCAGGGTGGTTTTGGAGGGCCGTCCGGCCACGGCCAGGAGACTCTTAGGGTTGGGGAGCTCACTGCCCTGCAGGCTGGCCAGGTAACAGCGCATCCGGAACAGGTCGATGTTGAACTTCTCCAGGTTCTGCTCCCATTGCTGGATCTGGGGAGAAACAGACAGACAGACAGACAGACAGACAGACAGACAGGTCACATCACAGTACACAGGGTTAGAGTCACTCTCAAGGTGACAGGATTACTTCTCCACCCTCTTATTGACAATGAGAGACCAGGCAAGGCAGAAACACATGCTCACAGTCACACCCAGAACCATATACAGGACATAGAGAGAGTTTGGCCAACTTTGACACAGTTCACCATGTTAGCAACCTTATTTCAAAAACTGTTGGTGATGTGACATTACACAAAGCAAAACAGCAGCAAAGGGTAGCCTAGTGGTTAGAGCATTGGACTAGTAACCGGAAGGTTGCAAGATCAAATCCCCGAGCTGACAAGGTACAAATTTGTCGTTCTGCCCCTGAACAGGCAGTTAACCCACTGTAATGAGATGTGGCTCTGGTCCCACCATAGCACACAGAGGGCGACGAGGTGACTGAATGGCATCAGGCAATCAAAAGGGGCGTGTCTAACTGCAGAACAAGTCACATGGCTCATTGGAGCTATGCCACATAATCACATTAAATCGCCCTTATCCAACACACCCAGGGAAGAGGAACGATCATCTTCATTAGTGTGCTACAGAATAAAACGTCCTCCTCATCTTCATTGGTGTGTTACGGAATAAAACGTCCTCCTCATCTTCATTGGTGTGCTACGGAATAAAACGTCCTCCTCATCTTCATTGGTGTGCTACGGAATAAAACGTCCTCCTCATCTTCATTGGTGTGCTACGGAATAAAACGTCCTCCTCATCTTCATTGGTGTGCTACGGAATAAAACGTCCTCCTCATCTTCATTGGTGTGCTACGGAATAAAACGTCCTCCTCATCTTCATTGGTGTGCTACGGAATAAAACGTCCTCCTCATCTTCATTGGTGTGCTACGGAATAAAACGTCCTCCTCATCTTCATTGGTGTGCTACGGAATAAAACATCCTCCTCATCTTCATTGGTGTGTTACGGAATAAAACATCCTCCTCATCTGCATTTGGTGTGTGTTCTGCAAAATGTTCCCCTCATCTGGGTTTCCCATTACAACAGACTTCTATGTGGAGTGGACCGAATGTGTTGTACTAGTCTGTTAGACTGAGAACATCTGGAATACAAATGACTTTCCTTATGTCATCTTGCTTGGGTCTGAAAGCATAAAACCCCAGTTTCAACAAACTCTGCTGCCAACACATCTGGGCTCATGTCAGTATGTTCCACAACCACAAGGAACGGTGTAATAACGTAATGATTTCAGCCATTACATGAACGTTCTAACTCGCAGGCTATGTGGACAGAAACAAGAAGATGTCATGCAGGTGTATATGTGTGGCTCTTCAGAGGGAGAATAGTCTGGTTTCCATGGAGCTCAGACACTGATGACTTAATAGGCCAATTTAACTAACTGCATGTTTGAATGGCTAGGACTAACAATGGCCTCTGATCTTGACACACACACACACACACACACACACACACACACACACACACACACACACACACACACACACACACACACACACACACACACACACACACACACACACACACACACACACACACACACACACACACACACACACACACACACACACACACACACACACATCCCAGTGCCTCACCTGGCTCTTGATGGCCTTCCTGTTCCTCTGGTCACTGATGACAGACAGCTGCAACTCAGCCATCTTCTTCATCTTGCTGTCCATGTCTATCTTCTGCAGCAGGGCGCCAGTCTGGCTCCTCAGTAACCGCACCGTGTCCTCCTTCCCCTGTCTCTTAGCCAGCAGAGAGGCGCTGGCAGAGTGGATGGCTGTCACCCAGTTCTCCAGGTCTGTCTGATTAGCAGCCTGCGGGGAGGAATGAGGCCAGATGACACAGTGCCATGGGGCAGGGGAACATAGGGCCAGGTGACACAGTGCCAGGCTAAGGGAAGGGCAGAGGAACATGGGGCCAGGTGACACAGTGCCAGGCTAAGGGAAGGGCAGAGGAACATGGGGCCAGGTGACACAGTGCCAGGCTAAGGGAAGGGCAGGGGAACATGGGGCCATGTGACACAGTGCCAGGCTAAGGGAAGGGCAGAGGAACATGGGGCCAGGTTAACAGTGCCAGGCTAAGGGAAGGGCAGGGGAACATGGGGCCAGGTGACACAGTGCCAGGCTAAGGGAAGGGCAGGGGAACATGGGGCCAGGTGACACAGTGCCAGGCTAAGGGAAGGGCAGGGGAACATGGGGCCAGGTGACACAGTGCCAGCCTAAGGGAAGGGCAGAGGAACATGGGGCCAGGTTAACAGTGCCAGGCTAAGGGAAGGGCAGGGGAACATGGGGCCAGGTGACACAGTGCCAGGCTAAGGGAAGGGCAGAGGAACATGGGGCCAGGTTAACAGTGCCAGGCTAAGGGAAGGGCAGAGGAACATGGGGCCAGGTTAACAGTGCCAGGCTAAGGGAAGGGCAGGGGAACATGGGGCCAGGTTAACAGTGCCAGGCTAAGGGAAGAGCAGAGGAACATGGGGCAGGTGACACAGTGCCAGGCTAAGGGAAGGGCAGAGGAACATGGGGCCAGGTGACACAGTGCCAGGCTAAGGGAAGGGCAGAGGAACATGGGGCCAGGTTAACAGTGCCAGGCTAAGGGAAGGGCAGAGGAACATGGGGCCAGGTTAACAGTGCCAGGCTAAGGGAAGGGCAGGGGAACATGGGGCCATGTGACACAGTGCCAGGCTAAGGGAAGGGCAGAGGAACATGGGGCCAGGTTAACAGTGCCAGGCTAAGGGAAGGGCAGGGGAACATGGGGCCAGGTGACACAGTGCCAGGCTAAGGGAAGGGCAGGGGAACATGGGGCCAGGTGACACAGTGCCAGGCTAAGGGAAGGGCAGGGGAACATGGGGCCAGGTGACACAGTGCCAGCCTAAGGGAAGGGCAGAGGAACATGGGGCCAGGTTAACAGTGCCAGGCTAAGGGAAGGGCAGGGGAACATGGGGCCAGGTGACACAGTGCCAGGCTAAGGGAAGGGCAGAGGAACATGGGGCCAGGTTAACAGTGCCAGGCTAAGGGAAGGGCAGAGGAACATGGGGCCAGGTTAACAGTGCCAGGCTAAGGGAAGGGCAGGGGAACATGGGGCCAGGTGACACAGTGCCAGGCTAAGGGAAGGGCAGAGGAACATGGGGCCAGGTGACACAGTGCCAGGCTAAGGGAAGGGCAGAGGAACATGGGGCCAGGTTAACAGTGCCAGGCTAAGGGAAGGGCAGAGGAACATGGGGCCAGGTTAACAGTGCCAGGCTAAGGGAAGGGCAGGGGAACATGGGGCCATGTGACACAGTGCCAGGCTAAGGGAAGGGCAGAGGAACATGGGGCCAGGTTAACAGTGCCAGGCTAAGGGAAGAGCAGGGGAACATGGGGCCAGGTGACACAGTGCCAGGCTAAGGGAAGGGCAGGGGAACATGGGGCCAGGTAACACAGTGCCAGGCTAAGGGAAGGGCAGGGGAACATAGGGCCAGGTTAACAGTGCCAGACTAAGGGAAGGGCAGGGGAACATGGGGCCAGGTGACACAGTGCCAGGCTAAGGGAAGGGCAGGGGAACATGGGGCCAGGTGACACAGTGCCAGGCTAAGGGAAGGGCAGGAAAACATGGGGCCAGGTTAACAGTGCCAGGCTAAGGGAAGGGCAGGAAAACATGGGGCCAGGTTAACAGTGCCAGGCTAAGGGAAAGGCAGAGGAACATGGGGCCAGGTGGCACAGTGCCAGGCTAAGGGAAGGGCAGGGGAACATGGGGCCAGGTGACACAGTGCCAGCTAAGGGAAGGGCAGAGGAACATGGGGCCAGGTGGCACAGTGCCAGGCTAAGGGAAGGGCAGGGGAACAGGTGACACAGTGTCAGGCCAAGGGAAGGGCAGGGGAATATGGGGCCAGGTGACACAGTGCCAGGCTAAGGGAAGGGCAGGGCAGGGGAACATGGGGCCAGGTGACACAGTGTCAGGCCAAGGGAAGGGCAGGGGAACATGGGGACAGGTGACACAGTGCCAGCCTAAGGGAACTGCAGGGGAACATGGGGCCAGGTGACACAGTGTCAGGCTAAGGGAAGGGCAGGGGACATGGGGCCAGGTGACACGGTGCCAGGCTAAGGGAAGGGCAGGGGAACATGGGGCCAGGTAATTCAGTGCCAGGCTAAGGGAAGGGCAGAGGAACATGGGGCCAGGTGACACAGTGCCAGGCTAAGGGAAGGGCAGAGAAACATGGGGCCAGGTGACACAGTGCCAGGCTAAGGGAAGGGCAGAGGAACATGGGGCCAGGTGACACAGTGCCAGGCTAAGGGAAGGGCAGAGGAACATGGGGCCAGGTGACACAGTGCCAGGCTAAGGGAAGGGCAGAGGAACATGGGGCCAGGTGACACAGTGCCAGGCTAAGGGAAGGGCAGAGGAACATGGGGCCAGGTGACACAGTGCCAGGCTAAGGGAAGGGCAGAGGAGCATGGGGCCAGGTGACACAGTGCCAGGCTAAGGGAAGGGCAGAGGAACATGGGGCCAGGTGACACAGTGCCAGGCTAAGGGAAGGGCAGGGGAACATGGGGCCAGGTGACACAGTGCCAGGCTAAGGGAAGGGCAGGGGAACATGGGGCCAGGTGACACAGTGCCAGGCTAAGGGAAGGGCAGGGGAACATGGGGCCAGGTGACACAGTGCCAGGCTAAGGGAAGGGCAGGGGGACATGGGGCCAGGTTACACAGTGCCAGGCTAAGGGAAGGGCAGGGGAACATGGGGCCAGGTGACACAGTGCCAGGCTAAGGGAAGGGCAGGGGAACATGGGGCCAGGTGACAAAGTTACCAGGCTAAGGGAAGGGCAGGGGAACATGGGGCCAGGTGACACAGTGCCAGGCTAAGGGAAGGGCAGGGGAACATGGGGCCAGGTGACAAAGTTACCAGGCTAAGGGAAGGGCAGGGGAACATGGGGCCAGGTGACACAGTGTCAGGCCAAGGGAAAAGGGCAGGGGACATGGGGCCAGGTGACACGGTGCCAGGCTAAGGGAAGGGCAGAGGAACATGGGGCCAGGTGACACAGTGCCAGGCTAAGGGAAGGGCAGAGGAACATGGGGCCAGGTGACACAGTGCCAGGCTAAGGGAAGGGCAGAGAAACATGGGGCCAGGTGACACAGTGCCAGGCTAAGGGAAGGGCAGAGGAACATGGGGCCAGGTGACACAGTGCCAGGCTAAGGGAAGGGCAGAGGAACATGGGGCCAGGTGACACAGTGCCAGGCTAAGGGAAGGGCAGAGGAACATGGGGCCAGGTGACACAGTGCCAGGCTAAGGGAAGGGCAGAGGAACATGGGGCCAGGTGACACAGTGCCAGGCTAAGGGAAGGGCAGAGAAACATGGGGCCAGGTGACACAGTGCCAGGCTAAGGGAAGGGCAGAGAAACATGGGGCCAGGTGACACAGTGCCAGGCTAAGGGAAGGGCAGAGGAACATGGGGCCAGGTGACACAGTGCCAGGCTAAGGGAAGGGCAGAGAAACATGGGGCCAGGTTAACAGTGCCAGGCTAAGGGAAGGGCAGAGGAACATGGGGCCAGGTGACACAGTGCCAGGCTAAGGGAAGGGCAGAGAAACATGGGGCCAGGTGACACAGTGCCAGGCTAAGGGAAGGGCAGAGAAACATGGGGCCAGGTGACACAGTGCCAGGCTAAGGGAAGGGCAGAGGAACATGGGGCCAGGTGACACAGTGCCAGGCTAAAGGAAGGGCAGAGAAACATGGGGCCAGGTGACACAGTGCCAGGCTAAGGGAAGGGCAGAGGAACATGGGGCCAGGTGACACAGTGCCAGGCTAAGGGAAGGGCAGAGGAACATGGGGCCAGGTGACACAGTGCCAGGCTAAGGGAAGGGCAGAGGAACATGGGGCCAGGTGACACAGTGCCAGGCTAAGGGAAGGGCAGAGGAACATGGGGCCAGGTGACACAGTGCCATCCTAAGGGAACTGCAGGGGAACATGGTTGTCATTGCTCTGCTTTCTCTCTCTACTCCCAGATGGGGATCCTTAAGTGCCAAACAAACGCCTCTTGACACATTCATCACTTTCGCTATAAAGCTACACTCCCTCAGTGCCTCAGTGCCTCAGTCCCTCAGTGCCTCAGTGCCTCAGTCCTCAGTCCCTCAGTGCCTCAGTGCCTCAGTGCCTCAGTCCCTCAGTGCCTCAGTGCCTCAGTCCTCAGTCCCTCAGTGCCTCAGTGCCTCAGTCCCTCAGTGCCTCAGTGCCTCAGTGCCTCAGTCCCTCAGTGCCTCAGTGCCTCAGTGCCTCAGTGCAACAGGCCAAGGTTTCCCCGTTGCCATGGTGATGTTGGGTAGATACAGCCCTGCGGTGTGATTTGTGTGTCTGGTAAACACTTGGTAACTGAATCAAATGAATGTTACTCTCTGAGAAAAAGAAGGTGCTTTCAACGCTCGTAAAACTGAGTGTAATGCACATTCAAGAGAAAAGACATTCCCTCTCGAATGTGGAAAAATGAGGCAAACAACCCTATTCCCAAACAGACACACTGGATGCATCCAAAATGGCACCCTATTCCTAACATGCACTACTTTTGACCAGGGCCCACAGGGTACACCCAACTACCTCATCCCCATATTATTACTTACCCTCTTGCACCCCGGTATCTCTACTTGCACATCATCATCTGCACATCTATCACTCCAGTATTAATGCTAAAATTGTAATTATTTCACCTCTAGGGCCTATTTATTGCCTACTTCCCTACTCTTCTACATTTGCACAAACTGTACATAGATTTTTCTAATTTTCTTTTCTTTTGTACTATTGACTGTACGTTTGTTTATGTCTAACTCTGTGTTGTTGTTGACTGTACGTTTGTTTATGTCTAACTCTGTGTTGTTGTTGACTGTACGTTTGTTTATGTGTAACTCTGTGTTGTTGTTGACTGTACGTTTGTTTATGTGTAACTCTGTGTTGTTGTTGACTGTACGTTTGTTTATGTGTAACTCTGTGTTGTTGTTGACGCACTGCTTTGCTTTATCTTGGCCAGGTCACAGTTGTAAATGAGAACTTGTTCTCAACTGGCCTACCTGTGTCAAGAATTCTGCCGAAGTCGATGCCTCTCCTTGTTTGGGCGGTGCTCGGCGGTTGACGTCACCGGTCTTCAAGCCATCATTGATCCATTTTTCATTTTTCCATTGGTTTTGTCTTGTCTTCCTACACACCTGGTTTCAATCCCATTCATTACCTGTTGTGTATTTAATCCTCTGTTTCCCATCAGGTCTTTGTCAGAGATTGTTTTATGTTCAGTTCGTGTTGTTTTTGTATTTGGTGCACGACGGGTCCTCGTACCCAGTTTGTTTCATTTGTATTTATGGTTTTGGAGTTTTGTTTTATTAAATTACTCCATTTTACCAAGTTTAATTCTCCTGCGCCTGACTTCCCTGCTACCTATACACACGATTGTGACAACCTGGTTAAATAAAGGTGTAAAAATAAAAATATAAAACATTTAAAAATCATACACGACTAGTCGACTCAGATCAGCCAGTAGGGAGGTTTTTCCCAACACTGCCATTTCACCCTCTTATAGAACATACACTGTAACAATGGAGCTGTAAAGCTGACACTACACCCAGACAGGACATAACCAACACCAACGCAGTCATTACCATCAAAAACAACAGCACAGCAAATCCTAAAAAGCAGATGTCCAGCCTAGTCCATACTTGTGCTTGTCCCATAGCAGGAGCTGTTACAAACCCTCTCAACACACTGCAGTCTGAGTAGAAAGCACAACCCTGTCAACGGGGCCTGAGTGACAGGAGCAGGAAATACAGCAGAAACCCATTAAACCCCCCAAAATGTTTCCTCTCCGCCATTCACACTGTGCTCTAAGAAAAATAGAACATCCTACAAATAAACAAGAGACAAGCTCAGAGTGTTATAATGTCCAATTTGTAAAGGCTAAATCAACACGATGATGTACTGCAGATTCAAACATGACAGGTGCCTCCATTGACGGCACAACCGTCTGTGTGGAACTAACCTCATCCCCAGGCTATTGTGCAGAGTTCACAGTGCATACGATAGCGCAGGGGTATTCCATTACTATTTTGAGAAGGTCCGGTCACACATTTCCTAGGTGGCAAAGGTCCAGATGGATAATGTCATTTAACAGTGTGGTAACAAACCCCCACCTCACAATCCATGCGACCCCAAACTGTTCACACCCCTCTTGTTGGCGGAGAGAAAATGTTGCAGTTTTAAAGATAATTTCCAGCAATTCTACACATTTTGCTATGGGACAGAGATGATTTTTTTCTGTTTTAAAGCTAATTTACTGCAATTATATGCAATCTTCCCTGTCTTATGTGTGTTTAAATGATACCAGGGGTCGAAACCTGACCCAGCAAAAAATAAAATATGTATATAATAATCATATTTTTTTTAAATCACCCTGTTCTGGGTCCAGATCCGCTCTGCGCTCCCCTAGCTGGGTGTGGAGGCTATAGCTCATATAGCTACTGTACATCCGAGCTTGGGGATAAATCTGTGTGTGAGCCTCGGGTAGAACGTACCTGCAACAGATAGACATCTCCGTAGCCATTGCTCAGGCAGAAGACGTTCTCCTTCTTGGGGTGTTCAGGGATCGCCTGGACTATGCTGTCCTCAGCAAGCAGGGTGTAGCACGGGGACAGCTCCTGCTCGGGACAGCTACTTTTCCCATAGGTCTCATAGAGCAGGAGGGTACACCCTGTATGCACCAGGGAGGAGAGGAGGCTTCAGCTAACACACAGCTTTAATGGGGAATACCTACAGAGCATATATCTAACAACGTGCATGCAACCTTTATTTAACCAGGTTGTCCAATGGTGGTCAGAAGACTTCTTTCCCAAGGGAGACCTAGTCAGCATCCCAAATGGCACCCTATTCCATTTATTGTGCACTAGGGCTCTGGTCAAAAGAAGTGCACTATATAGGGAATAGGGTGCCATTTGGGATGTACCCCTATTGTCTGTATGTATTACAGGTTATTTCCAGTGTGTGTAGGTGGAAGGCGGAGGGAGCCCTACCTTTGAGCGTGACCCAGTACTGCCGCCACTTCCTGCGGGCCACAAGCTCCAGCTTCCTGTCCTTATGCAGGGTGAGGAGGGGTTTGATGGAGAGCCAGCCGGCCCTGCGTACCACCCCTTGCTCCTTCTCAAACAGCAGGTCCAGCTGTTCCAGAGAGCCCAGGGACCCATTGCCACTACTCTCTCCCTGTTCCCCCACTCCTATTCCCCTTGCTCCTCCCATGTCCTCCCCCTCTCCATCCTCCGAGGGCTCGGTCCGCTCCGTGCCGCTGTTGCCTCCTGTCTCCAGCTCCTGCATGAAATTTTCATAGATGTTCTGCCGCAAGGCGTCACTGTGGCTCTGTTGGCCCCTGGAGGCCCCAGAGCGGACTGACAGGGTCTGGGTGTGGAGGGAGTTCCATACTGGACCAGTTACCTGGGACCTGGAGTCACCTAACCTAGGATCCACTCCAATGATAAAGCCTTCACTGGCCTCACTACCATAAGGCTCCTAGGGAGAGAGAGAACGAGAGTAGGAGAGCGAGAGAGCGAGTAAGATAGAGAGATCAGGATGGTTTTGAGGAGGAAAACAAGTCTGAATAGTTAACTAACTAGACCTTTGTGTGTAAAGTTAAACGATAATCTTACAATAGCACAAGATCAGGGACACAGAAGAGGCACAGTCAGTCCCCTATAATAACAGCCTGGAATTTCCCTGGTACGGGTAACAGAACACATGGATATTATGCAAACATTCTTGTGACTTGCCCCGCCTAAACATGTTAAAGGTTTCTTGTGACCAACAAAATAACAAAACCAGGACCTAGTCTTAGATTGCGACCCAAAAGGAATCAGGCCCACAGATGAAAGGGTAAAATAGTTCTAGTGTAGGTATCTTTGGGTGTGAATGAGTACTCTCCAGTCTTGACCCACTGACCTAAAGCTCTTACATGCTGTATCTAGTCATTCATTTCCATTCCTACTGGAACAAGACAAAGCCCATCTTAACATCCCTGGTTCAGTAGAACGGCGACCGTAATCTCTCATTAATAGCGAACAATAAACACTTTCTCCTGTCAGAGAAAGGTAGAGGGCTCCTCTTACATAGCCAGGAGGCGGGTCTCAGCCTGCTATACAATACAGAGAAAGGTAGAGGGCTCCTCTTACATAGCCAGGAGGTGGGGTCTCAGCCTGATATACAATACAGAGAAAGGTAGAGGGCTCCTCTTACATAGCCAGGAGGTGGGTATCAGCCTGCTGTACAATACAGAGAAAGGTAGAGGGCTCCTCTTACATAGCCAGGAGGCGGGGTCTCAGCCTGCTATACAATACAGAGTAAGGTAGAGGGCTCCTCTTACATAGCCAGGAGGTGGGTCTCAGCCTGCTATACAATACAGAGAAAGGTAGAGGGCTCCTCTTACATAGCCAGGAGGCGGGGTCTCAGCCTGCTATACAATACAGAGAAAGGTAGAGGGCTCCTCTTACATAGCCAGGAGGCGGGGTCTCAGCCTGCTATACAATACAGAGAAAGGTAGAGGGCTCCTCTTACATAGCCAGGAGGCGGCGTATCAGCCTGCTGTACAATACAGAGAACATAGCCAGGAGGCGGGGTCTCAGCCTGCTATACAATACAGAGAAAGGTAGAGGGCTCCTCTTAGCCAGGAGGCGGGTCTCAGCCTAGGGCGGGGTCTCAGCCTGCTATACAATACAGAGGGCTCCTCTTACATAGTCAGGAGGCGGGGTCTCAGCCTGCTGTACAATACAGAGAAAAAACGCAATGGAGTCATATAACACCATCGTTATTACCTGATTACATCCTCTTGTCCACTGTCGACAAATAAAGGCTGTTCACGGCAGTATTTTAACTCAAGTAATGCTGGAAAATGCTTGGTCATGTGTGACTCTGGCCTAATTTAACGTTCTCCGGCGACAAAAGAAGCAGGGAAGATTTCCTTTCTGACCTTTGAAATCTTTCCCCTCAAATTCGACACAAAGCCTTAAGGAGACGTACATAACATCTGTCATAATGATATAAGGTTCTGAAACGTTTGTCAGTCTTTAACTGTCATAGGATGATGTTTGACAGAGAGATATTCCTGTGACACTGCAGTGTTCTGCTTCATCTGATTGGTTCTAAGAGCCAACGGCCATCAGCCAATCACGTTGACCAAAACAACCTGAACAATGAGATTACCATCACACATAGTCAGCCTGCAGTCTCATGTCATAGATAACTGGCAACAGGTCATCTGATAAAGAGTTTACAGTACGTCCAGTCTTACTCCCTTTCCCCCTTCACTATGTACCCTCCCCTCCTCCTTCCCTCTCCCCTTTCTTCCCCTCCTTCCTAACCTGTAGTCTTCTCTTCTTCCTGCTTAGACTTCCTGTCCAGTCGCTGAGGCGCCGGATTCGGCTCTTCAGGTTGTCCTTCCTGCTGTTGCTGACGACGATGGCGGTAGGCTCGGTGGCGACCCTCCTGCAGGGCAGCGTGTGACTGTGAGCGGAGGAGTAGCACTGGTCGCCCGACTCTGAGCTCTCCTCCTGGTCGCCCACGTCCAGCGTCAGCACCGAGGCCAGCGACTCCCGGCGCTGGGGGATGTCCTGGAAGTGAGTGGTGGGGTATGTAGCCACCATGCTGAGGTCAGATAGGGACACGGGAGGGGAGATGAGGCTAAACTGACTCTGCTCCGGGTAGAGAATCATAGAATCTCCGATGCCACTGTCCTCAGTGCGGCCTAAAGAGCAAGAGTTATACCCGTTGCTGTTAAACCCTCGGCTTGCATATTGTCCATTACTATCCATGGTCTGGAAGAGGAGGTTGGGGTTGAACCCCGGGGACATGTCCTCAGTACGGGCGGATGAGAAGGTGTTGTAGTCGCAGCCCGTCTCCTCAGTGCGTGTGGAGGAGTAGGTGGTGTAGCCACTACTGTTGTCCCTCGTTGTGGTCTGACTACAGGTGAACACATTATCGTTGAGCTCTGTGGTGTTCCCCCAAGGAGAGTCGTACCAGGAGCCCTCGGAGCTGAGCGAGCTACCCTTACTGGTCCTAGTCAGAGAGGGCTCTGGGGCTGTTACTGCATTGTGGCTGTGGCCTGACAGACCCTGGGGCTCCAGAGGCATCCTCCTGGCATTGGTGAACTCCACACGCATGCTGCCGTCCTTACTGAGGAGCACCTTGGGGCTGCTGCGGCTCTCTATTGGCTCACACAGAGAAGTCATCTCAGGGGTGCGCTGCCCGTTAGCACCGAGACCGTTCACATTCTCCCCGCTACTCTCCAGGAAACCATAGCCGTTATGATCTCTGCTTTTCCTGGTCACTTGGGAACTGTCCCCTCCGCCACAACACTGCGGAGAGCTGGACTTCAGCTTGGCTCCTGGGGGCCCTCTCAGTCCCCTGCCCTCCTTGGTGATGTGGTGCTCGTAGTGTTGCGACAAGCCATAAGGCTGGTTGTGAGTGATCTTCTGCTGGGGCAGGCAGACCCTCCCTCCCTTGCCTCTGGTTTTGTACTCCTGACCGCCCCCCTCGCTGCTCCTCCACCAGCTATTGGGGGACAGGACTTCCTCCTTAATGGAGTGGAACTTTAGAGAGCAGGGTTTGGGTTTCCCAGGGACGTTGAAGTTGCTGTACTGGCTGTCAGTGTTTCCCATTCTGATCTGTAGTAGGGCAGAAGACAAAACATCTGCATGAGAGATAATCAAGAGAGAATGCCAATAATCACACTTTCATCCACAGTAAAGTCATATCGTATAAAATAAAAAAATCATGTCAGCTGTGGTGGAAACAGGAATTTGTTCGTTCGACTTGGCGGGGTCTTTTTGTGTCGCTAAAATGAATTATGCAGGAAATGGTGGTGGAAATGACTTTTTACGCAAATATTGATATAATAACCATCATATCAAAGTCAAGCGATGATATGGTGTGTGGTCCTCCCACTACGACTCAGAAAAACATGCAGTTTATTTGGCAACAAATGGAATAAGTTATGATGAACTTCACAGGGTGGTGAAAGTGTACGGTGATGAGCTTGATGCTCCTTTCCAATAAATATTGAAGGTGTTATTCTGGTGACATGATGATCGATGCTTGACTGCCGTCTGACAAATAGTTAAATGGTTAAAAAAAAGGTTCAATTAAATCAAATGAAATCACATACATTTTAATAAAACTAAATTAAATCACGAGGTTAAATTAAAACAAAAGCACATAAAAACAACAAACTACAGTATACACACACCAGCTGTAAAGTTATCTTACCTCTTGGTGTCTATCCTCAGGACAAACTCAGACACTATTCTGCATAGTCCGTCTCAGCAGCGCTAGCTGGGCTCTGTCCTGTTGTGTGAGCTCTTCAGAACTCAGCACCTCTCTCACACTCACACACACAGCTGCTCACTCGCTTGCTCTCTCTATCTCTCTCTCTGTCTCCAGCTCATCTGTAGGGAAACAGAGGAGGGAGGGACTTCAGTTAGCTCCACACACACAGTCTGCCTTGTATGTGAGCCCACTGTGGTTAGGAGGACCCCCTTTGCAACCCCCACTCTAAATCTAAACACCCCTTGTTCCTTGGCTTGGCCACTCCCCCCCACCCCCCCTCCCCCCCACTCCACTCAGCCTCCTTCCATGACGTACTGCTACTGAGCTGCTGAACAGACTTTTTAAAAGCGGACTTCATTCTGTCGCCTGTTTATTTTGGTTCTCAGGAATTCCGAGCAATTTCCTTTCCTTTTTAAAAACAGAAACCCTCGACTCTAAGATCGTTCAGTTTAAGTTATCAGACAAGGCTATTTCAACATCACCGTGAGCAACGTCTCTAAGTCAGATTTAAACTTTTTTTTTAATAACACAAGTTAGAAATCCCCCAACAGCTCAAGATCAAGCCAAAAAGGATGAAAGAGAACATATCTATAAGGTAAAACAATTACAGACATTTTGAAATACAATGACATCAACCCGTGTTTCCTGAAACAGATAAACCCTCAGAGTATTGTCCAGAGTTCTCATTTCCTGAGAGAGACAGAGAGGGGTCAGAGGTCGGAGTGGCCTAAGGTGCACCGTGTTCCATCAGTAAACTATAGCAGCACTATGCCTGTCCTGTCCTGGCCTCATTCATGCTGAGGAGGAGAGGAGAGAAGGAGAGGAGGAGGACAGAGCCCTTGGTTACACAAAGCAGGGTGAGAATACATCACACTGCTGACCCTAAACACATCCACAACCTTTGACTCCTTCAATTACACCCAACAGGAAGCAACGATCAGGAAACTTTGAACGCCTAGTCTGATGGCAGAGAAAATAGTAACTGGTTGACTCCAGTCATTAGGCTACATTCTAGAATGTTGAGGAGGACATAAGAACAGCAAAGTCATTATCACATCTGTCATTCAGAGCAGCAGAGGGACAGATTGTATTCGGCACTCGCTGTCTGTGTTAAAATTCTGATGGGCTGCGCTTTCAGCCAGTCAATGGTCTGCCACTTGGCTGGGACCCTAGACTATGGGCCTGTGCAGTGGGCAGGACTGTGGAACCGGCGCTTTGTGACACAGTTGTCGGCTTGCGCTGCAGACAAGGAGGCCATGAATGGTTAAAGGTGCAAGCAGGTGGCGGTCAACACTTTTGTTGTGCCTCTCCTATAGGCCACCTGCTCCCTTGCAAGGGAAGCCCCATCACCCCTATGTCACCCTTGATCCTGGCATTCTTCAATCACAATGAGCCCTTGGTGCAGAACTCCACAACGGCCATATTGATAAGCTGCAGACCATACTATTTACCAAGAGAGTTTTCATCCAAATGTTTCATAGCTGTCTATTTACAACCACAAACCGATGCTGATATTAAGACCACACTCAATGAGCTGTATAGGACCATAAACACACATGGAAATGCACATCCAGACGTGGAGCACCAAGTGGCCAGTGATTTTATTGCAAGGGAACTGAAATCTGTCTTTTCACATTTTTTTACCAGCATGTCACCTGTGCAACTAGAGGCAAAAACTCTAGATCACCTTTACTCCGCACACAGAAACACATACAAAGCTCTCCCTTTCCACATTTGGCAAATCTGACCATAACTATCCTCCTGATTCCTGCTTACAATCAAAAACTCATACAGAAAGTACCAGTGACGCGCTCAGTACGGAAGTGGTTCGATGAAGCGGATGCTAAGCTATAGGACTATTATATGTTCCAGGATTCATCCAATAACATTGATGAGTACCACATCAGTCACTGGCTTAATTAATAAGTGCATCGATGATGTCGTCCTCACACTGACCGTACGTACATATCCCAACCAGAAGCCATGGATTACAGGCAACATCCACACTGAGATAAAGGCTAGAGCTACCACTTTCAAGGAGAGGGACACTAATACGCTTATAATAAATCGCACTACGACCTCAGACAAGCCATCAAACAGTCAAAATGTCAACACAGGACTAAGATTGAATCGTACTACACCGGCTCCGACACTCGTCGGATGTGGCAGGGCTTGCAAAATATTAAGGACTACAAAGGGAAGCACAGCTGCGAGCTGCCCAGTGACACAAGCCTACCAGACGGGCTAAATGACTTCTATGCTCGCTTCGAGGAAAGTAACAATGAAGCATGCACGAGAGCACCAGCTGTTCCAGACGACTGTGTGATTAAGCTCTCCGTAGCCGATGAGAGTAAGACCTTTAAGCAGGTCAACATTCACAAGGCTGCAGGGCCAGACGGATTACCAGGACGTGTACTCCAAGCATGCGCTGACCAACTGGAAAGTGTCTTCACTGACATTTTCAACCTGTCCCTGACCAAGTCTGTAATACCAACATGTTTCAAGCAGACCACCATAGTTCCTGTGCCCAAGAACACCAAGGTAAGCTGCCCAAATGACTACTGACCTATAGCACTCATTTGTAAGTCGCTCTGGATAAGAGCGTCTGCTAAATGACTTAAATGTAAATGTAAATGTAAGTGCTTTGAAAGACTGGTCATGACTCACGTCAACAACACTATCCCAGAAACCCTAGACCCACTCCAATTTGCATACCACTCCAACAGATTAAATTATTTGTGCTATTTCTATTGTTATTTATTTTAACTAAAAAATATATATATTTTTCAATTAAAAAAAATATTTTTTACTTTGTATATTTTCTTTATTTCTATTTGATTTTTATTTATGTTTTACTTCAGTTTAATTTAGTAAATACTTTCTTAACACATATTTTTCTTAAAACTGCATTTTTGGTTAAAGGGCTTGTAAGTAAGCACTTCACTGTAAGGTCAACACCTGTTGTATTCGGCGCATGTGACAAATAACATTTGAGGGGATGGAGAGCTGGCACAGACAGAGAACAACCTGGCAGCGTTCCAAATGGACGTTAAAACCTGGCACAGACAGAGAACAACCTGTCAGCGTTCCAAATGGACGTTAAAACCTGGCACAGACAGAGAACAACCTGTCAGCGTTCCAAATGGACGTTAAAACCTGGCACAGACAGAGAACAACCTGGCAGCGTTCCAAATGGACGTTAAAACCTGGCACAGACAGAGAACAACCTGTCAGCGTTCCAAATGGACGTTAAAACCTGGCACAGACAGAGAACAACCTGGCAGCGTTCCAAATGGACGTTAAAACCTGGCACAGACAGAGAGCAACCTGTCAGCGTTCCAAATGGACGTTAAAACCTGGCACAGACAGAGAGCAACCTGGCAGCGTTCCAAATGGACGTTAAAACCTGGCACAGACAGAGAGCAACCTGGCAGCGTTCCAAATGGACGTTAAAACCTGGCACAGACAGAGAACAACCTGGCAGCGTTCCAAATGGACGTTAAAACCTGGCACAGACAGAGAGCAACCTGGCAGCGTTCCAAATGGACGTTAAAACCTGGCACAGACTCTTCTCTTCATCAACTTTATGTCGTTAGAACCCATCTGCTGCAGCCGAGAACTCCAAACTAAAAATCTACTGCAATGAGCTAATATTGTAATAACACACAATCTGAAGCTTACTTTATGACTACAGTACATATGAATCATCAGACTGAGAATGGAATTATTCATTGTAAACGGACACGTTCACAGAACAATGCAAAATGATTAAATAAACTATCAGAAAGTTGTTTAAAATAATACAGTGTATGTAGAGTTGATAAAAATCATTCTTTAACCAGGCTCCTCCCCTTCATCTACACTACTTGAAGTGGATTTAGTAAGTGGCATCAATAAGCTTTCACCTAGATTCACCTGGTCAGTATATGTCAGGTGGCCTGCTCGCCTCCCTACCACTGAGGAAGTACAGTTCCCGCTCAATGGTGGAACAAACTCCCTCACGACGCCAGGACAGCGGAGTCAATCACCACCTTCCGGAGACACCTGAAACCCCACCTCTTTAAGGAATACCTAGGATAGGATAAGTAATCCTTCTCACCCCCCTTTAAGATTTAGATGCACTATTGTAAAGTGACTGTTCCACTGGATGTCATAAGGTGAATGCACCAATTTGTAAGTCGCTCTGGATAAGAGCGTCTGCTAAATGACTTAAATGTAAATGTAAATGTAATGTCAGGGAAAGAGCAGGTGTTCTTAATGTTTTGTATACTCAGTGTACACCATAACCATTGCAGAATAAATTAATCACCATTTATGGCCATGATGAGTTCATATTCCCGAAGTAGCCATAAACAAATTACCATGCGCATCTCATTCAATTTGGCCTATTAGATAGGCTATTAATCTCTCATTTAATTGGGCCTATTAGATAGGCTATTAATCTCTCATTTAATTTGGCCTATTAGATAGGCTATTAATCTCTCATTTAATTGGGCCTATTAGATAGGCTATTAATCTCTCATTTAATTGGGCCTATTAGATAGGCTATTAATCTCTCATTTAATTGGGCCTATTAGATAGGCTATTAATCTCTCATTTAATTGGGCCTATTAGATAGGCTATTAATCTCTCATTTAATTGGGCCTATTAGATAGGCTATTAATCTCTCATTTAATTGGGCCTATTAGATAGGCTATTAATCTCTCATTTAATTGGGCCTATTAGATAGGCTATTAATCTCTCATTTAATTGGGCCTATTAGATAGGCTATTAATCTCTCATTTAATTGGGCCTATTAGATAGGCTATTAATCTCTCATTTAGTTTGGCCTATTAGATAGGCTATTAATCTCTCATTTAATTGGGCCTATTAGATAGGCTGATCCCTCTCTCTCCCCCTCCCTCTCTCATCTCTCGCATCGGTTCCTCTGCTGTTCATTCTAATCATCATTTGCATTAATCTCTCATTTAATTGGGCCTATTAGATAGGCTATTAATCTCTCATTTAATTGGGCCTATTAGATAGGCTATTAATCTCTCATTTAATTGGGCCTATTAGATAGGCTATTAATCTCTCATTTAATTGGGCCTATTAGATAGGCTATTAATCTCTCATTTAATTGGGCCTATTAGATAGGCTATTAATCTCTCATTTAATTGGGCCTATTAGATAGGCTATTAATCTCTCATTTAATTGGGCCTATTAGATAGGCTATTAATCTCTCATTTAATTGGGCCTATTAGATAGGCTATTAATCTCTCATTTAATTGGGCCTATTAGATAGGCTATTATAATTTCTACTTTTTGCTCTCCTTGCTCTGAGAACGGGAGGATGGTTCATAATATACAGTAGAATTTAACAGGTGAACAGACAGTTGATATTTTGCAGTGAAGTGTGTAGACTACCACTGTAAGTATAGCCTACTCTAGTGAATAAGTATTATAAGTAGTACAGTGCTCCTCCGAGATTCATGTCTCGGGCCACTTCGAGTGTTTCAGCGCCTTTAGAGAATTGCAGTTTCAGAATTCGCAGGCAATGTTGCATATTTAGGTTCGGGAAAACAGTAAATACAAAACATTATTGAATTCAAACTGTCTACATGTGCACAACAATTTACAATAGTTTTTGTATTTCAGAAGCGGTCAGATAGTTTACAGCAAATGGTACTGCAAAAGAAAACATTCTGTCAACACCTCCAAAGACATTTGAATAAGTTCACCATTGTTATTTATTTTAGATACTGTCTTGGCATAATTCCAATACTTCTGAAGTATACAGCAATTAAGGACGTAATTGTCAAATCTTAATATTTTTGTGCGTGAACAGTCTTTTCAGAAATGGCACGCGCAGATATTTAGTATAAATTTTACGCAACTGTTATAAATGAGGCCTCAGGTGCTTTTGTCAGCAGTAGAATGAATGACTAGAGACGTGGCTGGGAGAGGTTTGAAATAACAAACAGAGGTCTGTGAGTGCCAGTTCAGTCACGAGTTGAATCAAAGATTATTCCCCAACAGTGAAATAATGAAATGGATTAACCGTCACCTTTTAACTGGAATATAAATGCATTGGTATTCTTTGTTACAGTCAGTAAGTAACTATTTTAAAGGAGTGTCACCTGAGTTTTCACCAGGACTATTGTTAGACTGAGCAGGTGGGTTTTGGACCGTGTACAGTTTATGTTGCTTCTCCATACTAGCCTCTTGTTGCCAATGTTTGCTGACTGAGTTAGCAGCGTGCACCGCTCCTCATGAACAGTAGTGAAGCCTCACTTACAGTAGCAGCCTGGTCTCTGCACATGAGACAACATTCTATTTAAAAAATGTAACAAGAGTTGTAGAGGTGATCAGAGCGTCTCATGGTAGCAACACTTTCAGAACATTTTCAGTGTGGGACCAAATCCTTTATATGTTCTTGAAGTTCTCCTACGTGAGAGCTCCTAAGAGCTCCTTCTCAGTCAGAGATGACTTTGAGTGGTACATGTGAAGAGGATAAGATGCATCAAGAGGTGTAGTCCCAGGATAATGGGTTCATTTTTCCACTAGGTAGTCATCACAGGCACGCAGCCCAGCAGCCTCATCCAGCCCAGATCCAGTGGTAAACTGCCTTGATGTCTTTGTGGTTCCAGTGCAGAAGAAGGGCCCTCTGTGTTCAGCTGGCTGAACTGCTGCCATGCGGAATGTGCGGTGGATTTTCTACCTAATTATCTCCTATTTTCTCATGCAAGCCGGCACTTTTTCACGATGGAAGAATGCGATATAGGCTTAGCTGTCCTGGGTTTTGTTGTTTTTCGCTAAGCAGTCTCGCGCACAACATTAGGACTGGGTGTACCGAGGATGAAGAGGCCTTGTAATCCCACAATGGAGACCCTATATACATATGGCATTATAAGGCACGAGAACAGCCCTGATACAATCTTATTTCACTCATCTAAAATTCAATTATGGCAGACCGAACTATTCAACTATTAAAATGCTCCTGGCCAATAAACATAATTGGGTTCACATTTGATTCATAATAAAGAGTTTACTGTTGATCTCGAAGAGGTCAGACATTGAAAATAATAGTTTTAAATAAATGCTTTGATTAAAAAAAAAAATCTGATTGGGGTGGTAATATTAATCTATACATTTCTCTTTGGGAATCATCTTGATAAAAGAACAGTGGTTGATCATTATCTTGTTGTTAACATCATGGACAGTACACTATGTTCTACCCAATGTTGATAGAAATTGAGATTGGAGTGGAGCGCTGCTCTTTTGTGCTGGCTATGCCAAAAACACGTGACTGGCTCGAGGTAGGTGAAAGCCCACATTTTGGGAACGGAAGAACCCATTGAGCGTCATAGAGTATATGATGCTGAAAGTCAACATGGAGAGGAAGGGAAGGGTGCTGTCTGAGCAGCATACCTTAACCCAAATTAAACAAGGCAAATATTGTTCTTGGCAAAACGCCATCTTGTTTTTTTTTCACACGTCAGGGAAAAGCAAATGGCTGTGGATAAAGCTGAGCAAAGTGTTTGTGTTTCAAGTCATTTCAGGGGCTGGCATTAGCCCAGTGGGGACTCTCTGACAGCAACAAAGAGCCAGACTTTAAAAGACCTGAATATGAATTAGTCATACACAATTTATTTCTCACTTGAACAGTTTACCCTTTAATGTGCGACAGTCCGGTATCACATCATCAACTTGTATCGATCACATTTTTACTAACATGGCTGAAGATTGTTCTAAAGCTGTATCAGTGGCACTAGGTTGTGGTGATCATAACTTGGTTGCTTCATTAGGAAAACAAGCTACCGATGGTCCTACAGAGGGTTCAAGCAGGACTCTGATTGAAGCCTTGTGGGTGAGATTAAGAATGTGGTTAGAAGTGTGTAAGGATGATCCTGAAATGTCACTAAGTTTGTTTATGAAATTATTTCTGAGTATAGCTGATAAGCACGCCCCTTTAAGAAAATACACTGTGAGGTCAAAACGATGCCCCATGGATTGATGATGAGCTGAGAAATGCAATGATTCAACGTTATTATGCCAAAAAAGTAGAAGATACATCTGGCATTCTAGGAGTACGGCTTTAGAAAAAACGACAGATGATTGGTTAAAGAGAATGGATGACAGGAAGTTAGTTGGTGCTGTGTTGCTAGATGTCAGGGCTGCTTTTGATGTAATTGATCATGAACTGTTCCTAGGTCAACTCAAATGTTAGGATTCTAAGTCGCAGCTCTGTACTGGATGGAAAGCCATCTATCCAGGAAAAGGCTAAATGTGTCCTTTAATGGCAGTTTTTCAAACAGTAAAGATACCCACTGTGGTGTTCCTCAAGGAGGCTGCCTAGGCCCACTTCTCTACTCTAGCTTTACTAATGATTTACCTTCAGTCATGAACAAAGTAAGAGTGGTAATGCATGCTGATGACTCTACAATGTATAGCGCAGCATCAGAACGTAATGAGCAAACAGATGTACTGAGTAGTGAACTAAGAACTGATATGAACAAATAGGTGTTGAACATTTCTAAAACTAAATGTATTGTATTTGTTTCAAGTTATGCTTGCTGATGATACCCAATTGAATTTGTCGATGAATAGATAGCATGTAGAGCAAGTGAAGAAAACGAATCTACTAGGCGTCATGTCGCACTCAGCTTTATCATGGTCCGAACACATAGGTAATATTGTTAAGATGGGTAAGGGAATTGCTGTTACAAGAAAAGGTTCAGAGTATGTAACATCTAGCACTCTGAATCAGGTAATTCAATCCCTGGTCCTATCACACTTAGAGTACTTATGATAATCTGCAGCAAAGAAAGATGTATAAAAAGCTGAATATTATTCAAATGCATCAGAATCTCTCATGGCTTCACGTTGAAAACAAATTACTATCCAGTCTTCTGATTGTATTTAGGCATGTTATATATATATTTTAAAACACAGTGTTTTTCAGGCAAGGTAGTACATACTAGCAACACGCATAACCACCAAACCAGACAGGCATATTCAGGGCAGCTAAGACAACCCAAGCCAAGGACAAATAGCCTTAAATATACAGTTTTATATAGAGCCATTGCTGAATGGAACTCTTTACCCATCCATATTTCTCAGGCAACAAGTAAATCCACCTTCAAGAAAAAAATGTGATAGACCATATGACTGGACAGGAAATAGAAAGAACATCTAATGTGATAGACCATATGACTGGACAGGAAATAGAAAGAACATCTAATGAGATAGACCATATGACTGGACAGGAAATAGAAAGAACATCTAATGTGATAGACCATATGACTGGACAGGAAACCATATGACTGGACAGAAATAGAAAGAACATCTAATGTGATAGACCATATGACTGGACAGGAAATAGAAAGAACATCTAATGTGATAGACCATATGACTGGACAGGAAATAGAAAGAACATCTAATGTGATAGACCATATGACTGGACAGGAAATAGACAGAACATCTAATGTGATAGACCATATGACTGGACAGGAAATAGAAAGAACATCTAATGTGATAGACCATATGACTGGACAGGAAATAGAAAGAACATCTAATGTGATAGATCATATGACTAGACAGGAAATAGAAAGAACATCTAATGTGATAGACCATATGACTTGACAGGAAATAGACAGACCATCTAATGTGATAGACCATATGACTGGACAAGAAATAGAAAGAACATCTAATGTGATAGACCATATGACTGGACAGGAAATAGAAAGAACATCTAATGTGATAGACCATATGACTGGACAGGAAATAGAAAGAACATCTAATGTGATAGACCATATGACTGGACAGGAAATAGAAAGAACATCTAATGTGATAGACCATATGACTGGACAGGAAATAGAAAGAACATAATAATAATAATAATAATATATGCCATTTAGCTAATGTGATAGATTCTACATATGACCCACTGGACAGGCTCTAAACTGAGCTACAGAAGGACCATATCTAATGCGATAGACCATATGACTGGACAGGAAATAGAAAGAACATCTAATGCGATAGACCATATGACTGGACAGGAAATAGAAAGAACATCTAATGTGATAGACCATATGTCTGGACAGGAAATAGAAAGAACATCTAATGTGATAGACCATATGACTGGACAGGAAATAGACAGAACATCTAATGTGATAGACCATATGACGGGACAGGAAATAGAAAGCATCAACTGAATGTTAAATGTGTTTCCTGTCATTTTAATTGTCTGTATTGTCTACTTGTTGAATGTTTGTTAAGTCTTGATTTGTGGTTGTTTGTAATGTCTTGTTAATTGGTGTTGGACACCAGGAAGATTAACTTGCGTTACTGCGTTAGCTAATGGGGATCCTAATACTTAAACATTTTTTTTTACAGCCAGAGATTCTGTTAAACTTGCTGCTCATAATGGAGTGCTTCAAGCTATGTTGTCGTGCAGTCGGTAGCTACACAGTTCATAATATGCATCCTCTCTCGACTATGAGACGTAAAGTCTATGTCTACAGCACTCTTAGATGATCTGCATTTCCAAAACATAGACATTGATTGCCAGGCCAGACATCTGTCTCGTATAATCAGTACCAGTCAAAAGTTTGAAAACACCTACTCATTCAAGGGTTTTTCTTTATTCTTACTATTTTCTACATAATAGTAA
Source organism: Oncorhynchus gorbuscha (assembly GCF_021184085.1). Taxonomy (NCBI): domain Eukaryota; kingdom Metazoa; phylum Chordata; class Actinopteri; order Salmoniformes; family Salmonidae; genus Oncorhynchus; species Oncorhynchus gorbuscha. The sequence continues at coordinate 17,290,169 of NC_060184.1, forward strand.
AGACATCAAAACTATGAGATAACACATATGGAAACAGGTTGTACCTCAAAAAGTATTTTACATTCTTCAAAGTAGCCACCCTTTGCCTTGAAGACTGACAGCTTTGGACACTGTTGGCATTCTCTCAACCAGTTTCATTAGGTAGTCACCTGGAATGCATTTAAATGAACAGGTGTGCCTTGTTAATTTGTGGAATTTCTTTCCTTCTTAATGCGTTTGAACCATATGGGGGTGCCACAGGGTTCAATTCTCGGGCCGACTCTTTTCTCTGTATATATCAATGATGTTGCTCTTGCTGCGGGCGATTCCCTGATCCACCTCTACGCAGACGACACCATTGTATACACATTCGGCCCGTCATTGGACACTGTGCTATCTAACCTCCAATCGAGCTTCAATGCCATACAACACTCCTTCCGTGGCCTCCAACTGCTCTTAAACGCTAGTAAAACCAAATGCATGCTTTTCAACCGATCGCTGCCTGCACCCGCATGCCCGACTAGCATCACCACACTGGATGGTTGCGACCTTGAATATGTGGACACCTATAAGTACCTAGGTGTCTGGCTAGACTGCAAACTCTCCTTCCAGACCCATATCAAACATCTCCAATCGAAAATCAAATCAAGAATCGGCTTTCTATTCCGCAACAAAGCCTCCTTCACTCACGCTGCCAAGCTTACCCTAGTAAAACTGAATATCCTACCGATCCTCGACTTCGGCGACGTCATCTACAAAATTGCTTCCAACACTCTACTCAGCAAACTGGATGCAGTTTATCACAGTGCCATCCGTTTTGTCACTAAAGCACCTTATACTACCCAGCACTGCGACTTGTATGCTCTAGTCGGCTGGCTCTCGCTACATATTCGTCGCCAGACCCACTGGCTCCAGGTCATCTACAAGGCCATGCTAGGCAAAGCACCGCCTTTTCTCAGCTCACTGGTCACGATGGCAACACCCATCCATAGCACGCTCTCCAGCAGGTGTATCTCATTGATCATCCCTAAAGCCAACACCTCATTCGACCGCCTTTCGTTCCAGTACTCTGCTGCCTGTGACTGGAACGAATTGCAAAAATCGCCGAAGTTCAAACATCAGCTAGCTGAGCAGCTAACCGATCGCTGCAGCTGTACATAATCTATTGGTAAACAGCACACCCATTTTCACCTACCTCATCCCCACAGTTTTTATTTATTTACTTTTCTGCTCTTTTGCACACCAATATCTCTACCTGTACATGATCATCTGATCATTTATCACTCCAGTGTTAATCTGCAATATTGTAATTATTCGCCTACCTCCTCATGCCTTTTGCACACATTGTATATAGACTCCCCTTTTTTTCTACTGTGTTATTGACTTGTTAATTGTTTACTCCATGTGTAACTCTGTGTTGCCTGTTCACACTGCTATGCTTTATCTTGGCCAGGTCGCAGTTGCAAATGAGAACCTGTTCTCAACTAGCCTACCTGGTTAAATAAAGGTGAAATAAAATAAAAAATAAAAAATATACATTGAGTCCAAAGAGGAAATCAGCAGCGAATACCTCATGATAATGTGGATTACTGTGTTACCCACAGCTGTAATTTAGGTCGTCCTCTGTCTCCATGGTCTCCCCCACTGGGCCCAGTGAGTATGTTGAAAGCTGATGGGAGAAGAGAAGGGAACTAGAGTATAGGGGGGTTTGGGTAAGGGGTAATGTTTTTTTCCTGACTGGGCTGGAAAAAACAGCCTGCGATACGCACTGCGGTCCCCATCCTCCAGCCACACTGGAAACTCGTGGCTTCCATTAGGGTCTCTCAGCGATGCCATTTCACAGTAAATTTGATCTTATCAATGTTCCATTTGGGATAATGTCGGTCCATTGCAAACCCTTACCCAACCCAACACACCAGTATCCCTTCTTTCTTTTTGAGTGTGCGCATGGAGTTAGAACATTATTAAATCTCGTCCAGCCGCAGCGCTGTAACCCCCTCTAAACAAGGCAGCCGCTTACACAGACCAGACCACAGATGGGCCAGGTTTGTTTCCATCTCTGAAATAAGTGTAAAGTTGACCCCATGAAACATGTTAATTGTTCTATTCCTCAATGTGCATTGGGAGAGCTTTACCCAGGGAAGCACGTCATCTTTTCATATCTTATCATTTCATTCTGCCAAGTGTCAGAATGATGACACAAGCTCTTTTGCTTTCTCTTGAAGTGCTCTCAGAATACATCGCCTATCTCCATTCTTACTCAAAAGTAGATTGGTGGCTAGCTAACTAACATTGCTTTGTGCGTGGAAGGTGTTGTGCAGGAGGGACAGGAACGGCACCTACAGTGGCTGCTCTGTTACACGAATCCAGTGTCCTCTGCAGCATTATTGCATCATAAACAGGCTTTTCCCATTCCCATTCCCATTCCCATTCCCATTCCCATTCCCAGGCCTCCCCTTTCTTCTGAGAGTCCAAGAACATGGCTTTTTGTTTCCTCATGTCTTTATGGGCCTGACTGGTCCACAGCTGCGTTTCATTACCGATCTAATAGTCCTACCTTTATGCTCTCCAGTCTCGTCTACTCCCTGTTCCCCCACAAGATAATTCCCATTGCTTGCCCCCTCTGATTCAGCCCCCTCACCACCAGCCCTCAAACACGGTGCTTACACACACAGGCACGCACAAAGGTATACAGGCATATATATATATATATACACACACACACACACACACACACACACACACACACACACACACACACACACACACACACACACACACACACACACACACACACACACACACACACACACACACACACACACACACACACACACACACACACACACACACACACACACACATTTCCGGGAATACCCACACTTCAGAGCACAAAAGGTTCCTCTGCTTGTTTACAAACATAGACATACGCATATATTTATAGCCTCCATGCATCACTTAAAAATCCACCCTCAAACTAATTTTCTCTTAATGTGGACAATGTCCACGAATGGCACAGTTGTTCTTATTCTGCTCTTTCTGGTCTCCCAGGGTACTCATCCATCTCCCTAACCCCAGCAGAGGCATATTCCCCTGTGAGAGGAACAGGGAGACAGACAGCCATCACTATAGAAAAAAACGAATAATAATGTTGATTCAACATACAATTGTAAGGCAGCCAGCTGCAATAGGATTGTGAGTTTGCTCAACAAAATGTTCACACGCAAACTTTTTGTTGTGAGTTTGCCCAAGAACATTTTTGTTGAGTGAACACACAATCCTATTGCAGCTGGTTGCCTTACAATTGTATGTTGAATCGCTATCTTTTTTTCTTCCAATGTATGGAGTGTACTACTTTTGACCAGGGCCGACATGTGGTTGTGCATCATTAGTTTTCCTCTTGTTATGTCAGTCACTGACAGTCACTCAATTAGCCCATGTAAGCAACAACAAAAATGTGATTGGTAAGTTAGTCTAGCCAGCTATATAAACTTAGTAGTAATCATGGCCAAATTACCAACCAGGCACGAAGGTCATGTGCCCAGGGGCCCCACATTGATTTTGTTAGTCACTCGCTCAGATATTGTATTGACATTGCATAAATAATGGCAAAATGTGTAGAATTTCAGGAAATTAGCTTTAAAATGACTAATTCTTCTCTCCGCCCCATGGCAAAATGTAGAATTGTAGTAGAATTGCAGAAAACTTGCTTTAAAACTGCAACATTTTCTCTAAGCCCCGTGGCAATGTGTAGGAAAATGCAGGAAATATGTTTAGGGCCCCCAAAAGGCTGCTTCCCACAATGGATATCTGGGAACCTTCCTTGACCCAAATAAAAAATGCAAGGGTTGGAAAGGGGGGTGCGTGTGTACTGTATGTGTGTTCATGCATGTGTATGAACAAGTATATGAACAAATGTATGTGAGTCAGATACACATCTTTCCCCTGTGTGTCAGTTTTTCCCACTCCCCCACATTCCTTCTTATTTCTTCTCCATCAGCACTGTTCAGTGGTATCTCTCTCAGTTTATGTTTTGTCATCGTGTCCTGCTCCTTTCTGGATCCAGTCCTTATTGTTTTCCATTTTGTGTGGCCGGATCTCCAGCCTCTCCCAGTGTTGGATCCCCAGCCTCACCCAGTGTTGGATCCCCAGCCTCTCCCAGTGTTGGGTCCCCAGCCTCTCCCAATGTTGGAACCCCTAGCCTCTCCCAATGTTGGATCCCCAGTCTCTCCCAATGTTGGATCTTCAGCCACTCTCAGGGTTGGATCCCCAGCCTCTCCCAATGTTGGATCTTCAGCCTCTCCCAGTGTTGGATCTTCAGCCTCTCCCAATGTTGGATCTTCAGCCTCTCCCAATGTTGGATCCCCAGCCTCTCCCAGTGTCGGATCTTCAGCCTCTCCCAGTGTCGGATCTTCAGCCTCTCCCAGTGATGGATCTTCAGCCTCGCCCAGTGTTGGATCTTCAGCCACTCTCAGGGTTGGATCCCCAGCCTCTCCCAATGTTGGATCCCCAGTCTCTCCCAATGTTGGATCTTCAGCCTCTCCCAGTGTTGGATCCCCAGCCTCTCCCAATGTTGGATCCCCAGTCTCTCCCAATGTTGGAACTTCAGCCTCGCCCAGTGTTGGATCTTCAGCCACTCTCAGGGTTGGATCCCCAGCCTCTCCCAGTGTTGGGTCCCCAGCCTCTCCCAATGTTGGAACCCCTAGCCTCTCCCAATGTTGGATCCCCAGTCTCTCCCAATGTTGGATCTTCAGCCACTCTCAGGGTTGGATCCCCAGCCTCTCCCAATGTTGGATCTTCAGCCTCTCCCAATGTTGGAACTTCAGCCTCGCCCAGTGTTGGATCTTCAGCCACTCTCAGGGTTGGATCCCCAGCCTCTCCCAGTGTTGGGTCCCCAGCCTCTCCCAATGTTGGAACCCCTAGCCTCTCCCAATGTTGGATCCCCAGTCTCTCCCAATGTTGGATCTTCAGCCACTCTCAGGGTTGGATCCCCAGCCTCTCCCAATGTTGGATCCCCAGTCTCTCCCAATGTTGGATCTTCAGCCTCTCCCAGTGTTGGATCCCCAGCCTCTCCCAATGTTGGATCCCCAGTCTCTCCCAATGTTGGAACTTCAGCCTCGCCCAGTGTTGGATCTTCAGCCACCGTCAGGGTTGGATCCCCAGCCTCTCCCAGTGTTGGGTCCCCAGCCTCTCCCAATGTTGGAACCCCTAGCCTCTCCCAATGTTGGATCCCCAGTCTCTCCCAATGTTGGATCTTCAGCCACTCTCAGGGTTGGATCCCAGGCCTCTCCCAATGTTGGATCTTCAGCCTCTCCCAATGTTGGAACTTCAGCCTCGCCCAGTGTTGGATCTTCAGCCACTCTCAGGGTTGAATCCCCAGCCTCTCCCAGTGTTGGGTCCCCAGCCTCTCCCAATGTTGGAACCCCTAGCCTCTCCCAATGTTGGATCCCCAGCCTCTCCCAATGTTGGATCTTCAGCCTCTCCCAATGTTGGAACTTCAGCCTCGCCCAGTGTTGGATCTTCAGCCACTCTCAGGGTTGGATCCCCAGCCTCTCCCAGTGTTGGGTCCCCAGCCTCTCCCAATGTTGGAACCCCTAGCCTCTCCCAATGTTGGATCCCCAGTCTCTCCCAATGTTGGATCTTCAGCCACTCTCAGGGTTGGATCCCCAGCCTCTCCCAATGTTGGATCCCCAGTCTCTCCCAATGTTGGATCTTCAGCCTCTCCCAGTGTTGGATCCCCAGCCTCTCCCAATGTTGGATCCCCAGTCTCTCCCAATGTTGGAACTTCAGCCTCGCCCAGTGTTGGATCTTCAGCCACTCTCAGGGTTGATCCCCAGCCTCTCCCAGTGTTGGGTCCCCAGCCTCTCCCCAATGTTGGAACCCCCCAATAGCCTCTCCCAATGTTGGATCCCCAGTCTCTCCCAATGTTGGATCTTCAGCCACTCTCAGGGTTGGATCCCCTCTCCCAGCCTCTCCCAATGTTGGATCTTCAGCCTCTCCCAATGTTGGAACTTCAGCCTCGCCCAGTGTTGGATCTTCAGCCACTCTCAGGGTTGGATCCCCAGCCTCTCCCAGTGTTGGGTCCCCAGCCTCTCCCAATGTTGGAACCCCTAGCCTCTCCCAATGTTGGATCCCCAGTCTCTCCCAATGTTGGATCTTCAGCCACTCTCAGGGTTGGATCCCCAGCCTCTCCCAATGTTGGATCCCCAGTCTCTCCCAATGTTGGATCTTCAGCCTCTCCCAGTGTTGGATCCCCAGCCTCTCCCAATGTTGGATCCCCAGTCTCTCCCAATGTTGGAACTTCAGCCTCGCCCAGTGTTGGATCTTCAGCCACTCTCAGGGTTGGATCCCCAGCCTCTCCCAGTGTTGGGTCCCCAGCCTCTCCCAATGTTGGAACCCCTAGCCTCTCCCAATGTTGGATCCCCAGTCTCTCCCAATGTTGGGTCTTCAGCCACTCTCAGGGTTGGATCCCCAGCCTCTCCCAATGTTGGATCTTCAGCCTCTCCCAATGTTGGAACTTCAGCCTCGCCCAGTGTTGGATCTTCAGCCACTCTCAGGGTTGGATCTTCAGTCTCTCTCAGGGTTGGATCTTCAGCCTCTCTCAATGTTGGATCTTCAGCCTCGCTCAGTGTTGGAGCTTCAGTCTCTCTCAGGGTTGGATCTTCAGCCTCTCTCAGGGTTGGACTTCAGCCTCTCTCATTGTTGGATTTTCAGCCTCTCTCAGGGTTGGGTCTTCAGCCTCTCCCAATGTTGGATCTTCAGCCTCTCTCAGGGTTGGATCTTCAGCCTCTCTCAGTGTTGGATCTTCAGCCTCTCTCAGTGTTGGATTTTCAGCCTCTCTCAGGGTTGGATCTTCAGCCTCTCAGGGTTGGTTCTTCAGCCTCTCCCAGTGTTGGATCTTCAGCCTCTCTCAGTGTTGGATTTTCAGCCTCTCTCAGGGTTGGATCTTCAGCCTCTCAGGGTTGGTTCTTCAGCCTCTCCCAGTGTTGGATCTTCAGCCTCTCTCAGGGTTGCATAAGAGAGGAGTGAGGCTCTCCTGACTTCTCTTCTGCATCCTGATTCTCCACCTTGCACACTTTCTCATTTGAATTTGACAATAATGGAAAAACTCACTCCAGCCAATGTTTACAACAATCATATCCATGACGGGGAGCGTGCAAGTGCACACTTCTGGAAAAGGATGGAGAATTAGGACTCAGTCTCTGTGGTTCCTGGTAAGCACAGCTCTGTGACTCTCCCTCCATGTCTGAACATTCACACTCCCTGGAACGGCGGCCTCTCCTGTAAGCCAGGAGAGAAGTGTTCCCATCAAACAAGAGAAGATGTCACAACCTGATCTGTTTTACCTGTCCTTGTGCTTGTCTCCACCCCCCTCCAGCTGTCACCCATCTTCCCCATTTATATTTATACCCGTGTTTTCTGTCTGTCTGTTGCCAGTTCGTCTTGTTTGTTCAAGCCTACCAGCATTTTGTCTCAACTCCTGGTTTTCCCTAGTCTCTCTTTTTCTCATCCTCCTGGTTTTTGACCTTTGCCTGACCTGACCCTGTACCCGCCCGCCTGACTGTACCTTTGCTCCACCTCTGGATTACCGACCTCTGCCTGACCCTGAGCATGCCTGCCATCCTGTACCTTGGCCTCTGCTCTGGATTAACGACCCCTTCCTGCCTTGACCTGTCGTTTGCCTGCCCCTATGGTTACAAGAAACATTGTTACTTCACAGTCTGCACTTGGGTCTTACCTTGATTCCTGTTAGAAGAGACTGAAGTCAGAGGAGAACTTTGTGAAGTGCTGCTGCACTTTTCAGTAATCAGTACACAGCTTAGAAATACATTTTGAAATCTTTGTATTCCTCAAAGCAGGCAGCAGAAATACAATGCATTTGGAAATAATGTTTTTCATCAAGGATCTCTCCGTACTTTGCTCCGTTCATTTTTCCCTCAATCCTAACCATATTCCCTGTTGTCCTTCTGGAAGGTTCTCCCATCTCCACAGAGGAACTTTGAAGCTCTGTCATAATGACCATCAGGTTCTTGGTCACCTCCCTGACCAAGGCCCTTCTCCCCCAATTGCTCAGTTTGGCTGGGTGCCAGCTCTAGGAAGAGTCTTGGTGGTTCCAAACTGCTTCCATTTAAGAATGATGGAGGCCACTGTGTACTAGGGGACCTTCAATGCTGCAGATATCTTTTGGTACCCTTCCCGAGAGCTACAGTGCCTTGCGAAAGTATTCGGCCCCCTTGAACTTTGCGACCTTTTGCCACATTTCAGGCTTCAAACATAAAGATATAAAACTGTATTTTTTTGTGAAGAATCAACAACAAGTGGGACACAATCATGAAGTGGAACGACATTTATTGGATATTTCAAACTTTTTTAACAAATCAAAAACTGAAAAATTGGGCGTTCAAAATTATTCAGCCCCCTTAAGTTAATACTTTGTAGCGCAACCTTTTGCTGCGATTACAGCTGTAAGTCGCTTGTGGTATGTCTCTATCAGTTTTGTACATCGAGAGCCTGAAATTTTCCCTTTCCGCAAAACAGCTCGAGCTCAGTGAGGTTGGATGGAGAGCATTTGTGAACAGCAGTTTTCAGTTCTTTCCACAGATTCTCGATTGGATTCAGGTCTGGACTTTGACTTGGCCATTCTAACACCTGGATATGTTTATTTTTGAACCATTCCATTGTAGATTTTGCTTTATGTTTTGGATCATTGTCTTGTTGGAAGACAAATCTCCGTCTCAGTCTCAGGTCTTTTGCAGAGTCCATCAGGTTTTCTTCCAGAATGGTCCTGTATTTGGCTCCATCCATCTTCCCATCAATTTTAACCATCTTCCCTGTCCCTGCTGGAGAAAAGCAGGCCCAAACCATGATGCTGCCACCACCATGTTTGACAGTGGGGATGGTGTGTTCAGGGTGATGAGCTGTGTTGCTTTTACGCCAAACATAACGTTTTGCATTGTTGCCAAAAAGTTCAATTTTGGTTTCATCTGACCAGAGCACCTTCTTCCACATGTTTGGTGTGTCTCCCAGGTGGCTTGTGGCAAACTTTAAACGACAATTTTTATGGATATCTTTAAGAAATGGCTTTCTTCTTGCCACTCTTCCATAAAGGCCAGATTTGTGCAATATACGACTGATTGTTGTCCTATGGACAGAGTGTCCCGCCTCAGCTGTAGATCTCTGCAGTTCATCCAGAGTGATCATGGGCCTCTTGGCTGCATCTCTGATCAGTCTTCTCCTTGTATGAGCTGAAAGTTTAGAGGGACGGCCAGGTCTTGGTAGATTTGCAGTGGTCTGATACTCCTTCCATTTCAATATTATCGCTTGCACAGTGCTCCTTGGGATGTTTAAAGCTTGGGAAATCTTTTTGTATCCAAATTCGGCTTTAAACTTCTTCACAACAGTATCTCGGACCTGCCTGGTGTGTTCCTTGTTCTTCATGATGCTCTCTGCGCTTTTAACGGACCTCTGAGACTATCACAGTGCAGGTGCATATATACGGAGACTTGATTACACACAGGTGGATTGTATTTATCATCATTAGTCATTTAGGTCAACATTGGATCATTCAGAGATCCTCACTGAACTTATGGAGAGAGTTTGCTGCACTGAAAGTAAAGGGGCTAAATAATTTTGCACGCCCAATTTTTCAGTTTTTGTTAAAAAAGTTTGAAATATCCAATAAATGTTGTTCCACTTCATGATTGTGCCCCACTTGTTGTTGATTCTTCACAAAAAAACAGTTTTGTATCTTTATGTTTGAAGCCTGAAATGTGGCAAAAGGTTGCAAAGTTCAAGGGGGCCGAATACTTTCGCAAGGCACTGTATGTCTCGACACAATCCTGTCTTGGAGCTCTACGGACAATTCCTTCGACCTCATAGCTTTTTGCTCTGACATGCACTGTCAACTGTGGTCCCTTATATAGACAGGTGTGTGCCTTTCCAAATCATGTCCAATCAATTGAATTTACCACAGGTGGACTCCAATGAAGTTGTAGAAATAAATTAGCAAACATTTCTAAAAACCTGTTTTTGCTTTGTCATTATGGGATATTGTGGGTAGATTGATGATGGAGAACATTTACTGAATCCATTTTAGGATACGTAACAAAATGTGGAAAACGGAAAAGGGTCTGAATGTTTTCTGAATGCACTGTATGTGTATGACACTGTGTTTACTGTGTCTGATAGCTCTCCTGAAGTCTCTGCTGTAGGCTATCCGATGAAACTTCAGTTGGATGTTCATTCCCAGGTTTTACACTACAGTACTACAGCGTCACAGGAACACATGTGGACGGGATGTTTGACCTTCTGAAACCTGCTAGTCAGATAGGAATGGAGCCCTGCTATTGGTGAGACCAGCTGAGAGGAAATAGCCCTACCCCGACACAGGAAGTGACCTCGTCCTGTGCGGGTATGTTTTATGTAGTGTGTGTGTGTGTGTGTGTGTGTGTGTGTGTGTGTGTGTGTGTGTGTGTGTGTGTGTGTGTGTGTGTGTGTGTGTGTGTGTGTGTGTGTGTGTGTGTGTGTGTGTGTGTGTGTGTGTGTGTGTGTGTGCGTGTGCGTGTGCGTGTGTGTGTGTGTGTCGTAGTCAGTGCTCGTGAGAAAGTCTTAAGAGAATGTATTTGTCAGCCCTCCCCACTCAGTGACTGGTCAACAGTATTACTAAGCTGTGTTCACAGTCAGAGGTGTTTCAAACAAGATTGTTTTCATGGCTGTGGACCTCTGGCAGCCATACTGCCATGTTAAGGCTGCACTGTCTACAATAGAAACTAGGGAAATAAAACAGAGAATACAATTGGTGGATGTGGTTTTAGCTGCTCTACACCACATTGACACATCTACTTGAAAAATGTTCTTATTCCTCTACGCCTAAAATGACCAGTGATCTTCTGGACAGATAGTATTCAACTTTAAGCCATTAAATCCAGGACTTTTTATACCACTTGGTCTTACAGAGCCCTTTCTCCTGTTTTGGGTTGGTTGCACTGGAATGGAAACACTTTTTTTCTTTTCATTTGGCATCTAAAAGGCAGATCAATACTGTTAATGAATTCCTTTAGTTTTTTGTATCGCTTTGGTACTATTTTCATAAGAATGTGGTCAAATTTCACAACTGAAAATCATCAAAAAGGCAGTTTTTTCAAAACTTTCAACACATGATCAATTGACCAAGTCCAACACACAGAATCATACAGTAACTTTTTCAGCAAACCTAATCAGTGTTTCATCTAGAAATACCTTTCATATAAAGTAATTGCGTTTTACAATGAAATGCTCACAATACTTTTCATATGATTCTCTTCTCATTTGTATAAATACATTTGACCATCACTTAATATAACTGCGCTCTAAAACCTATAGATTTTAAACTGGTCTGTCTGCTATATATGGATTTTGAGATGTCCGATCGATGTCCAATCCAGAGATGTCCGATCGGGTTCAAGTCCGGGCTCTGGCTGGGCCACTCAAGGACATTCAGAGACTTGTCCCGATGCCACTCCTGCGTTGTCTTGGCTGTGTGCTTAGAGTCGTGTTCCTGTTGTAAGGTGAACCTTCTCCCCATTCTGAGGTCCTGAGCGCTCTGGAGCAAGTTTTCTTCAAGGATCTCTCTGCACTTTGCTCCATTCATCTTTACCTCAAATCCTGACTAGTCTCTCAGTCCCTGTCGCTGAAAAACATCCCCACAGCATGATGCTGCCACCTCCAGACATGACGCTTAGCATTCAGGCCAAAGAGTTGGCCAAGACTCTTGGTTTCATCAGACCCAGGGAATCTTGTTTCTTATGGTCTAAGAGTCTGTAGGTGACTTTTGGCAAACTCCGAGCGGGCTGTCATGTGCCTTTTACTGAGGAGTGTCGTCTGTCTGGTCACTCTATCATAAAGGCCTGATTGGTGGAGTGCCGCAGAGATGGTTGTCCTTCTGGAAGGTTCTCCCATCTACACAGAGAAATTCTGGAGCTCTGTCAGAGTGACTATCGAGGTCTTGGTCACCTCCTTGACCAAGACCCTTCTCCCCCGCTCTAGGGAGAGTCTTGATGGTTCCAAACTTCTTCTATGTAAGAATGATGGAGGCCAGTGTGTTCTTGGGGACCTTCAATGCTGCAGAAATGTTTTGGTACCCTTCCCCAGATCTGTGCCTTGACACAATCCTGTCTCGGAGCTCTACGAACAATTCCTTTGACCTCATGGCTTGGTTTTTGCTCTGACATGCACTGTCAATTGTGGGAGCTTATTTAGACCGGTGTGTGCCTTTCCAAATCATGTCCAATCAATTTACCACAGGTGTACTCCAATCAAGTTGTAGAAACATCTCAAGGATGATCAATGGAAACAGGATGCACCTGAGCTCAATTTCGAGTCGCATAGCAAAGGGTCTGAATATGTATGTAAATAAGGTATTTCTGATTTTTATTTGTAATACATTTGGAAAAATGTGAACCTTGTATCTTGCATTGTTTGCTATTTGATTAACTGGTAGTTAAAACATCTAAATTATATCATTATGTTGTGTTTTGGTGATTAAACCAATATTCTCATTACATGCCACAATAAACGTATATTTTGAATCAATGGTTGTGTGGAGAGATGTTTACAATCCCAATGAATGCACAAGGACAGGTTTTGAATGAAAGACTGGCTGTGTGACCAGCTTGGAGTTTTGTACTAAGAGTTGTGAAAATGTACCACATACTTGTGAAACTAGTACCAAAGCAACAAAAAATAAATACTGAATTGACTCCAAGCCCAAAGTACTTATGTGCATTCTTGTGTGCGGATCTGTGCGTGAGGGAAGGCATCGGGTTTGCCTGTGGTATCCCTGTGTTTACATGGGGCTTAGCCTTAACCAGCACATCCTGCTCGTTAGTGTGTGTGGTGTTGCACAGCGATACACAGCTCGGACTCAAGTGCTAAGCTATTGCTGGAGCAAACCCAGGTTGCCTCATTCTGCCTCTGACTAGAGATGAATGGGCCAAATCTAAACGTCTGAAAACGTGTGCTGAATACACACCCACAGTGTTAACTCTTCCCCACCGTATAGTAACTGACAGACTGATCATGCCATCATGGATGCGTTGAATGCCTGAATAAAGTAATGAATAAATAGCATAACATAATGTCGAAAAATCACATTTTTTGGGGTTGCAAATGAGTCTTTTGATTTTGGTCAACACATCAGTTCTGAATGCAGTGGTTTCAAGGACCTTTGAGTGGAATCCCAGCCACTGCCTCTATAGAAATGCACAACCTGATGATGCTGCAGCATTTAAAAAGATTCTCCAGTTGTTACTATTTCCCTGCCGGTAACTGTTATCAGCACTTCACAATCCTTTTAAGTTGCACACTCCACTCCCCATCCCTCACATGACCAGAGCCTGAGAGACTGGAGGGTACCATAAACTGGCCTCTCACATCTTTCTTTCACCAGTACTTTTGTATACTTTTTATCCAGTAGTTCTGAATTTAGTGCTCACGAGCCAAAAGGGTCCCCAAAAATTGCGTACTACCTCACATGTGGAGAAATGTGCACCCCACGCAATTGCTCTCTCTCTCGGTCTGCTGGGTGTGCATCTTGCTAGCTGTCACAGAAATGGCAAGGGGCTGAAGCTCATTGGCTAGAACTCTAATTGCTAGGGGCCAATTTTGTTTGACATTCGATATCCCTTTGGGGCTAGTTAGGGACCATCAGTAAATTACATAATGTACAGGGGACAATATTTTTAAAGGACTATTTCCACATTTCAATTAATTAAAAACCTAAAACCAATGTACAAAGGCTTGCCAGGTGTGAACACACACACACACACACACACACACACACACACACACACACACACACACACACACACACACACACACACACACACACACACACACACACACACACACACACACACACACACACACACACACACACACACACACACACACACACACACACACACACACACCAAACACCCACAACTACTTCCACTATAAGACATACAGATGCAGTATAAAGAAGTGAGCATCACTATGGAGACTGCTCTATCAATCATCAGAGAAAGTCCGAATGCATCAGAGAAAGTCACCGCACAGGACTGGCCAAACATTGATGGGCCTTGGTAAAAAGTTGTGCACTAAATAGGGAATAGGGTGATATTTGGGATGCTGTCTGTGTCCTCACCTCAACCCCCATCATGTTTGCTAACAACAGAATGCTCAGGTACAGTGATGGATCAATGAGGTCCAACGCTAATTGACAGCTAACTTAGTTAACCATTAATTAACTGGTGTTGGAGAAATTGACAGGTTGAGGCCTAGGGTGGAAATGGGCTGGAGGTAGCTAAAGAGAGTCAGATTAGATTTAACACCAGGTCAAATATAGTCTGGTTAGTAGATACGGGTTCAACTTTGTTTTGGGAACAGATGATGAATAAGTGAATAAGAGAAACACTGCTTACTCGTAAAATATATGGGCAGTATTTTAATTGAGATCCACTATCTTAACTCAGATTTACCTCCCATTGACATCAATGAACGATTTACGCAAAAAATCTGAGTTGCATGTGTTTATCTGAATCTGTCACTTTATGAGTATGAATAAAAACAACCGGCCACATTTGGCCTCATATTCAGACTTATGGACAAATCAAACGGGACCAGACCACACCAGACCAACACAGTTTTATCAAGACAACTAGACCAGACCAGACCAACACAGTTTTATCAAGACAGCTACACCACACCAGACCAACACAGTTTTATCAAGACAGCTAGACCACACCAGACCAACACAGTTTTATCAAGACAGCTAGACCACACTAGACCAACACAGTTTTATCAAGACAGCTAGACCACACCAGACCAACACAGTTTTAGCAAGACAGCTAGACCACACCAGACCAACACAGTTTTATCAAGACAACTAGACCACACCAGACCAACACAGTTTTATCAAGACAACTAGACCACACCAGACCAACACAGTTTTATCAAGACAACTAGACCACACCAGACCAACACAGTTTTATCAAGACAACTAGACCACACCAGACCAACACAGTTTTATCAAGACAACTAGACCACACCAGACCAACACAGTTTTATCAAGACAACTAGACCACACCAGACCAACACAGTTTTATCAAGACAACTAGACCACACCAGACCAACACAGTTTTATCAAGACAACTAGACCAGACCAGACCAACACAGTTTTATCAAGACAACTAGACCACACCACACCAGACCAACACAGTTTTATCAAGACAACTAGACCACACCACACCAGACCAACACAGTTTTATCAAGACAACTAGACCACACCAGACCAACACAGTTTTATCAAGACAACTAGACCACACCAGACCAACACAGTTTCATCAAGACAACTAGACCACACCAGACCAACACAGTTTTATCAAGACAACTAGACCACACCAGACCAACACAGTTTCATCAAGACAACTAGACCACACCAGACCAGCACAGTTTTATCAAGACAACTAGACCACACCAGACCAACACAGTTTTATCAAGACAACTAGACCACACCAGACCAACACAGTTTTATCAAGACAACTAGACCAGACCAGACCAACACAGTTTTATCAAGACAACTAGACCACACCAGACCAACACAGTTTTATCAAGACAACTAGACCACACCAGACCAACACAGTTTTATCAAGACAACTAGACCACACCAGACCAACACAGTTTTATCAAGACAACTAGACCACACCAGACCAACACAGTTTTATCAAGACAACTAGACCACACCACACCAGACCAACACAGTTTTATCAAGACAACTAGACCACACCACACCAGACCAACACAGTTTTATCAAGACAACTAGACCACACCAGACCAACACAGTTTTATCAAGACAACTAGACCACACCAGACCAACACAGTTTTATCAAGACAACTAGACCAGACCAGACCAACACAGTTTTATCAAGACAACTAGATCACACCAGACCAACACAGTTTTATCAAGACAACTAGACCACATCAGACCAACACAGTTTTATCAAGACAACTAGACCACACCAGACCAACACAGTTTTATCAAGACAACTAGACCACACCAGACCAACACAGTTTTATCAAGAAAAACTAGACCACACCACACCAGACCAACACAGTTTTATCAAGACAACTAGACCACACCACACCAGACCAACACAGTTTTATCAAGACAACTAGGTCCTCTGTAGCTCAGTTGGTAGAGCATGGCAACAGGGTAGTTTCAATCCCGGGACCACCCATCAATGTATGCACACATGACTGTAAGTCGCTTTGGATAAAAGCACATATATTATTATATATTATAGACCACACCAGACCAACACAGTTTTATCAAGAAAAACTAGACCACACCACACCAGACCAACACAGTTTTATCAAGACAACTAGACCACACCACACCAGACCAACACAGTTTTATCAAGACAACTAGACCACATCAGACCAACACAGTTTTATCAAGACAACTAGACCAGACCAGACCAACACAGTTTTATCAAGACAACTAGACCACACCAGACCAACACAGTTTTATCAAGACAACTAGACCACACCAGACCAACACAGTTTTATCAAGACAACTAGACCACACCAGACCAACACAGTTTTATCAAGACAACTAGACCACACCACACCAGACCAACACAGTTTTATCAGACCAACACAGTTTTATCAAGACAACTAGACCACACCAGACCAACACAGTTTTATCAAGACAACTAGACCACACCAGACCAACACAGTTTTATCAAGACAACTAGACCACACCAGACCAACACAGTTTTATCAAGACAACTAGACCACACCAGACCAACACAGTTTTATCAAGACAACTAGACCACACCACACCAGACCAACACAGTTTTATCAAGACAACTAGACCACACCAGACCAACACACAAGACAACTAGACAGACCAACACAGTTTTATCAAGACAACTAGACCACACCAGACCAACACAAGACAGACCAACACAGTTTTTATCAAGACAACTAGACCACACCAGACCAACACAGTTTTATCAAGACAACTAGACCACACCAGACCAACACAGTTTTATCAAGACAACTAGACCACACCAGACCAACACAGTTTTATCAAGACAACTAGACCACACCAGACCAACACAGTTTTATCAAGACAACTAGACCACACCACACCAGACCAACACAGTTTTATCAAGACAACTAGACCACACCACACCAGACCAACACAGTTTTATCAAGACAACTAGACCACACCACACCAGACCAACACAGTTTTATCAAGACAACTAGACCACACCAGACCAACACAGTTTTATCAAGACAACTAGACCACACCACACCAGACCAACACAGTTTTATCAAGACAACTAGACCACACCACACCAGACCAACACAGTTTTATCAAGACAACTAGACCACACCAGACCAACACAGTTTTATCAAGAAAAACTAGACCACACCAGACCAGACCAACACAGTTTTATCAAGACAACTAGACCACACCAGACCAACACAGTTTTATCAAGACAACTAGACCAGACCAGACCAACACAGTTTTATCAAGACAACTAGACCACACCAGACCAACACAGTTTTATCAAGACAACTAGACCACACCAGACCAACACAGTTTTATCAAGACAACCAGACCAACACAGTCCTATAAATAGACCCTCGGGTGCATAATATTACACAGGTCTCCCTACTCAAAGTCTCCCCTCTGCCCTTCTGAGTGGTTTGATGGGGTCCAGAGGAGGAAGCAGCTGTGGTACCACACCAAATGTAACATGGGTTTCAGGGGCCCCACCCGTCTGCCCACGCTGGGAGCACAAAGCCCCCTGTCAGGCACTGCCGGGATAGGGAGGAAGCAGGCCCTCTCCCTCTTTCTGACAGAGCTGTTCACTGGTGGCTGGGTTGCTGGTTCCAGGCGCCCAACCTTCCACCCTACCTGCCTGTTCTACTCATATTAGAGCTCCTTTGTGTTTTCCCATGCTGCTGCCCTCTCAGACCTCATCCCACCCACCACAACCCAGGTTGTGTCCCAAATGGCAACCTATTCCCTAGTGCTCTATTTTTGGCGGAAGCCCTATAGGCCCTGGTCAAAAGTAGTGCACTATATAGGGAATAGGGTGCCATTTGGGGGACAACCCCAGTCTAACATCCCCCCATGTAACACCCCCAGCATGTCCCACCCCAGCTACCAGCCTGGGAGATGAGCTAAGGCAACATGTCTTAATGATATTTGAAGAACTCTGTTCATACACAAACTGTCTGCCGACACTGACAGCTAGGCAATTGTTTTGAAATGAATAAATGTACTGGCAGAGCGCAAGGGGAAATAATTTCCGGGAATGTCTAGTGTTATTTGATCAGGCACTGCAAAGTATTCAGTCAGTCACCCTCGGGCTTGGGAGAGATACAACAGGATCATGTAAAACCAGTTTCTTTGTGTCTGAATAAAGAAGCTCAAAATAACACAGACTAATATGTGTGAGAGATGAGAGATGGATGTTAGGAATGTCCTCTTCCTGTCTGTACCTTTTCACCATCCCAGGCAGCCAGACACCTGTGGCCAACAATGGGCCCTTTTCTTCTCTCTCTGTCTTTCTCACCCTGTTCCTCTGACCCTGATCGTGTGTGTGTGTGTGTGTGTGTGTGTGTGTGTGTGTGTGTATTTGGGGTCTCCCAGCCCAAGTGTTGTATCATGGTCCTCTGTAGCTCAGTTAATAGCAGAGTATGTGAGTAGAGCTGAGTAAGGAGTTGAGCATGCCCAATTTGACTGGAGCGAGGAGTGGAGCATGCCCAATTTGACTGGAGCGAGGAGTGGAGCATGCCCAATTTGACTGGCGCGAGGAGTGGAGCATGCCCAATTTGACTGGAGCGAGGAGTGGAGCATGCCCAATTTGACTGGAGTGAGGAGTGGAGCATGCCCAGTTTGACTGGAGCGAGGAGTGGAGCATGCCCAGTTTGACTGGAGCGAGGAGTGGAGCATGCCCAATTTGACTGGAGCGAGGAGTGGAGCATGCCCAATTTGACTGGAGCGAGGAGTGGAGCATGCCCAGTTTGACTGGAGCGAGGAGTGGAGCATGCCCAATTTGACTGGAGCGAGGAGTGGAGCATGCCCAATTTGACTGGAGC